>NW_027612043.1:0-226729 GCF_964261635.1 Lissotriton helveticus | reverse complement strand
ACTTCCCGGGCCCCTGGAAGCATGAAAATCACTTTAAACATGCTAATTTTAGCTCTTAAACTGATGATCTACCTACAAATGTGAACTGACGTTCAAAAATAAAACATTTGAAAACGGACCATTTTTCACCTTTCTGAAGCATGACGTAATGGGGGGGTGTTATCTCTTTTGTCAAAAATCATCTGTTTTTGCTTGAACATTAAATGCCTCCAAACGGTATTTAATTCACTTCCCGGGATGAAGAAACACTTTTTGAGACCTCAGAGTGAGTAAATTGGCCATTTTCATGCACTTTTAACTGTTCCACAAATCTTGTGTTTAGGGCCCCTGGAAGCATGAAAATCACTTTAAACATGCTAATTTTAGCTCTTAAACTGATTATCTACCTACAAATGTGAACTGACGTTCAAAAATAAAACATTTGAAAAAGGACCATTTTTCACCTTTCTGAAGCATGACGTAATGGGGGGGGTGTTATCTCTTTTGTCAAAAATCACCTGTTTTTGCTTGAACATTTAATGCCTCCAAATGGTATTTAATTCACTTCCCGGGCACCTGGAAGCATGAAAATCACTTTAAACATGCTAATTTTAGCTCTTAAACTGATGCTCTACCCACAAATGTGAACTGACGTTCAAAAATAAAACATTTGAAAACTGACCATTTTTCACCTTTCTGAAGCATGACGTAATGGGGGGGTGTTATCTCTTTTGTCAAAAATCACCTGTTTTTGCTTGAACATTAAATGCCTCCAAATGGTATTTAATTCACTTCCCAGGCCCCTGAAAGCATGAAAATCACTTTTAAACATGCTAATTTTAGCTCTTAAACTGATGATCTACCTACAAATGTGAACTGACATTCAAAAATAAAACATTTGAAAACGGACCATTTTTCACCTTTCTGAAGCATGACGTAATGGGGGGGTGTTATCTCTTTTGTCAAAAATCACCTGTTTTTGCTTGAACATTAAATGCCTCCAAATGGTATTTAATTCACTTCCCGGGCCCCTGGAAGCATGAAAATCACTTTAAATATGCCAATTTTAGCTCTTAAACTGATGATCTACCTACAAATGTGAACTGACGTTCAAAAATAAAACATTTGAAATCGGACCATTTTTCACCTTTCTGAAGCATGACGTAATGGGGGGTGTTATCTCTTTTGTCAAAAATCACCTGTTTTTGCTTGAACATCAAATGCCTCCAAATGGTATTTTATTCACTTCCCGGGATGAAGAAACCCTTTTGACACCTCAGAGTGAGTAAATTGGCCATTTTCATGCACTTTTAACTGTTCCACAAAGCTTGCGTTTAGGGCCCCTGGAAGCATGAAAATCACTTTAAACATGCTAATTTTAGCTCTTAAACTGATGATCTACCTACAAATGTGAACTGACGTTCAAAAATAAAACATTTGAAAACGGACCATTTTTCACCTTTCTGAAGCATGACGTAATGGGGGGGGGTGTTATCTCTTTTTGTCAAAAATCACCTGTTTTTGCTTGAACATTAAATGCCTCCAAATGGTATTTAATTCACTTCCCGGGCCCCTGGAAGCATGAAAATCACTTTAAACATGCTAATTTTAGCTCTTAAACTGATGATCTACCTACAAATGTGAACTGACGTTCAAAAATAAAACATTTGAAAGCGGACCATTTTTCACCTTCTGAAGCATGACGTAATGGGGGGGTGTTATCTCTTTTGTCAAAAATCACCTGTTTTTGCTTGAACATTAAATGCCTCCAAATGGTATTTAATTCATTTCCCAGGATGAAGAAACACTTTTTGAGACCTCAGAGTGAGTAAATTGGCCATTTTCATGCACTTTTAACTGTTCCACAAATCTTGTGTTTAGGGCCCCTGGAAGCATGAAAATCACTTTAAAACATGCTAATTTTAGCTCTTAAACTGATTATCTACCTACAAATGTGAACTGACGTTCAAAAATAAAACATTTGAAAAAGGACCATTTTTCACCTTTCTGAAGCATGACGTAATGGGGGGGTGTTATCTCTTTTGTCAAAAATCACCTGTTTTTGCTTGAACATTTAATGCCTCCAAATGGTATTTAATTCACTTCCCGGGCCCCTGGAAGCATGAAAATCACTTTAAACATGCTAATTTTAGCTCTTAAACTGATGATCTACCTACAAATGTGAACTGACGTTCAAAAAATAAAACATTTGAAACGGACAATTTTTCACCTTTCTGAAGCATGACGTAATGGGGGGTGTTATCTCTTTTGTCAAAAATCACCTGTTTTGCTTGAACATTAAATGCCTCCAAATGGTATTTAATTCACTTCCCGGGATGAAGAAACCCTTTTTGACACCTCAGAGTGAGTAAATTGGCCATTTTCATGCACTTTTAACTGTGCCACAAATCTTGCGTTTAGGGCCCCCTGGAAGCATGAAAATCACTTTAAACATGCTAATTTTAGCTCTTAAACTGATGATCTACCTACAAATGTGAACTGACGTTCAAAAATAAACATTTGAAAATGGACCATTTTTCACCTTTCTGAAGCATGACGTAATGGGGGGGTGTTATCTCTTTTGTCAAAAATCACCTGTTTTTGCTTGAACATTAAATGCCTCCAAATGGTATTTAATTCACTTCCCGGGATGAAGAAACACTTTTTGAGACCTCAGAGTGAGTAAATGGGCCATTTTCATGCACTTTTAACTGTTCCACAAATCTTGTGTTTAGGGCCCCTGGAAGCATGAAAATCACTTTAAACATGCTAATTTTAGCTCTTAAACTGATGATCTACCTACAAATGTGAACTGACGTTCAAAAATAAAACATTTGAAAACGGACCATTTTTCACCTTTCTGAAGCATGACGTAATGGGGGGGTGTTATCTCTTTTGTCAAAAATCACCTGTTTTTGCTTGAACATTAAATGCCTCCAAATGGTATTTAAATTCACTTCCCGGGCCCCTGGAAGCATGAAAATCACTTTAAACATGCTAATTTTAGCTCTTAAACTGATGATCTACCTACAAATGTGAACTGACGTTCAAAAATAAAACATTTGAAAACGGACCATTTTTCACCTTTCTGAAGCATGACGTAATGGGGGGGTGTTATCTCTTTTGTCAAATATCACCTGTTTTTGCTTGAACATTAAATGCCTCCAAATGGTATTTAATTCACTTCCCAGGCCCCTGGAAGCATGAAAATCACTTTAAATATGCCAATTTTAGCTCTTAAACTGATGATCTACCTATAAATGTGAACTGACGTTCAAAAATAAAACATTTGAAAACGGACCATTTTTCACCTTTCTGAAGCATGACGTAATGGGGGGGGGTGTTATCTCTTTTTGTACAAAATCACCTGTTTTTGCTTGAACATTAAATGCCTCCAAATGGTATTTAATTCACTTCCCGGGCCCCTGGAAGCATGAAAATCACTTTAAACATGCTAATTTTAGCTCTTAAACTGATGATCTACCCACAAATGTGAACTGACGTTCAAAAATAAAACATTTGAAAACGGACCATTTTCACCTTTCTGAAGCATGACGTAATGGGGGGTGTTATCTCTTTTGTCAAAAATCATCTGTTTTTGCTTGAACATTAAATGCCTCCAAATGGTATTTAATTCACTTCCCGGGATGAAGAAACACTTTTTGAGACCTCAGAGTGAGTAAATTGGCCATTTTCATGCACTTTTAACTGTTCCACAAATCTTGTGTTTAGGGCCCCTGGAAGCATGAAAATCACTTTAAACATGCTAATTTTAGCTCTTAAACTGATTATCTACCTACAAATGTGAACTGACGTTCAAAAATAAAACATCTGAAAAGGACCATTTTTCACCTTTCTGAAGCATGACGTAATGGGGGGGGGGGTTATCTCTTTTGTCAAAAATCACCTGTTTTTGCTTGAACATTTAATGCCTCCAAATGGTATTTAATTCACTTCCCGGGCCCCTGGAAGCATGAAAATCACTTTAAACATGCTAATTTTAGCTCTTAAACTGATGATCTACCCACAAATGTGAACTGACGTTCAAAAATAAAACATTTGAAAACGGACCATTTTTCACCTTTCTGAAGCATGACGTAATGGGGGGGTGTTATCTCTTTTGTCAACAATCACCTGTTTTTTGCTTGAACATTAAATGCCTCCAAATGGTATTTAATTCACTTCCCAGGCCCCTGGAAGCATGAAAATCACTTTAAACATGCTAATTTTAGCTCTTAAACTGATGATCTACCTACAAATGTGAACTGACATTCAAAAATAAAACATTTGAAAACGGACCATTTTTCACCTTTCTGAAGCATGACGTAATGGGGGGGTGTTATCTCTTTTGTCAAAAATCACCTGTTTTTGCTTGAACATTAAATGCCTCCAAATGGTATTTAATTCACTTCCCGGGCCCCTGGAAGCATGAAAATCACTTTAAATATGCCAATTTTAGCTCTTAAACTGATGATCTACCTACAAATGTGAACTGACGTTCAAAAATAAAACATTTGAAAACGGACCATTTTTCACCTTTCTGAAGCATGACGTAATGGGGGGTGTTATCTCTTTTGTCAAAAATCACCTGTTTTTGCTTGAACATCAAATGCCTCCAAATGGTATTTTATTCACTTCCCGGGATGAAGAAACCCTTTTTGACACCTCAGAGTGAGTAAATTGGCCATTTTCATGCACTTTTAACTGTTCCACAAAGCTTGCGTTTAGGGCCCCTGGAAGCATGAAAATCACTTTAAACATGCTAATTTTAGCTCTTAAACTGATGATCTACCTACAAATGTGAACTGACGTTCAAAAATAAAACATTTGAAAACGGACCATTTTTCACCTTTCTGAAGCATGACGTAATGGGGGGGTGTTATCTCTTTTTTCTCAAAAATCACCTGTTTTGCTTGAACATTAAATGCCTCCAAATGGTATTTAATTCACTTCCCGGGCCCCTGGAAGCATGAAAATCACTTTAAACATGCTAATTTTAGCTCTTAAACTAATGATCTACCTACAAATGTGAACTGACGTTCAAAAATAAAACATTTGAAAGCGGACCATTTTTCACCTTTCTGAAGCATGACGTAATGGGGGGTGGTTATCTCTTTTGTCAAAAATCACCTGTTTTTGCTTGAACATTAAATGCCTCCAAATGGTATTTAATTCACTTCCCGGGATGAAGAAACACTTTTTGAGACCTCAGAGTGAGTAAATTGGCCATTTTCATGCACTTTTAACTGTTCCACAAATCTTGTGTTTAGGGCCCCTGGAAGCATGAAAATCACTTTAAACATGCTAATTTTAGCTCTTAAACTGATTATCTACCTACAAATGTGAACTGACGTTCAAAAATAAAACATTTGAAAAAGGACCATTTTTCACCTTTCTGAAGCATGACGTAATGGGGGGGGGTGTTATCTCTTTTGTCAAAAATCACCTGTTTTTGCTTGAACATTTAATGCCTCCAAATGGTATTTAATTCATTTCCCGGGCCCCTGGAAGCATGAAAATCACTTTAAACATGCTAATTTTAGCTCTTAAACTGATTATCTACCTACAAATGTGAACTGACGTTCAAAAATAAAACATTTGAAAACGGACCATTTTTCACCTTTCTGAAGCATGACGTAATGGGGGGTGTTATCTCTTTTGTCAAAAATCACCTGTTTTTGCTTGAACATCAAATGCCTCCAAATGGTATTTTATTCACTTCCCGGGATGAAGAAACCCTTTTTGACACCTCAGAGTGAGTAAATTGGCCATTTTCATGCACTTTTAACTGTTCCACAAAGCTTGCGTTTAGGGCCCCTGGAAGCATGAAAATCACTTTAAACATGCTAATTTTAGCTCTTAAACTGATGATCTACCTACAAATGTGAACTGACGTTCAAAAATAAAACATTTGAAAACGGACCATTTTTCACCTTTCTGAAGCATGACGTAATGGGGGGGGGTGTTATCTCTTTTTCTCAAAAATCACCTGTTTTTGCTTGAACATTAAATGCCTCCCAAATGGTATTTAATTCACTTCCCGGGCCCCTGGAAGCATGAAAATCACTTTAAACATGCTAATTTTAGCTCTTAAACTAATGATCTACCTACAAATGTGAACTGACGTTCAAAAATAAAACATTTGAAAGCGGACCATTTTTCACCTTTCTGAAGCATGACGTAATGGGGGGGTGTTATCTCTTTTGTCAAAAATCACCTATTTTTGCTTGAACATTAAAATGCCTCCAAATGGTATTTAATTCACTTCCCGGGATGAAGAAACACTTTTTGAGACCTCAGAGTGAGTAAATTGGCCATTTTCATGCACTTTTAACTGTTCCACAAATCTTGTGTTTAGGGCCCCTGGAAGCATGAAAATCACTTTAAACATGCTAATTTTAGCTCTTAAACTGATTATCTACCTACAAATGTGAACTGACGTTCAAAAATAAAACATTTGAAAAAGGACCATTTTTCACCTTTCTGAAGCATGACGTAATGGGGGGGGTGTTATCTCTTTTGTCAAAAATCACCTGTTTTTGCTTGAACATTTAATGCCTCCAAATGGTATTTAATTCACTTCCCGGGCCCCTGGAAGCATGAAAATCACTTTAACATGCTAATTTTAGCTCTTAAACTGATGATCTACCCACAAATGTGAACTGACGTTCAAAAATAAAACATTTGAAAACTGACCATTTTTCACCTTTCTGAAGCATGACGTAATGGGGGGGGTGTTATCTCTTTTGTCAAAAATCACCTGTTTTTGCTTGAACATTAAATGCCTCCAAATGGTATTTAATTCACTTCCCAGGCCCCTGGAAGCATGAAAATCACTTTAAACATGCTAATTTTAGCTCTTAAACTGATGATCTACCTACAAATGTGAACTGACATTCAAAAATAAAACATTTGAAAACGGACCATTTTTCACCTTTCTGAAGCATGACGTAATGGGGGGGTGTTATCTCTTTTGTCAAAAATCACCTGTTTTTGCTTGAACATTAAATGCCTCCAAATGGTATTTAATTCACTTCCCGGGCCCCTGGAAGCAATGAAAATCACTTTAAATATGCCAATTTTAGCTCTTAAACTGATGATCTACCTACAAATGTGAACTGACGTTCAAAAATAAAACATTTGAAATCGGACAATTTTTCACCTTTCTGAAGCATGACGTAATGGGGGGTGTTATCTCTTTTGTCAAAAATCACCTGTTTTTGCTTGAACATCAAATGCCTCCAAATGGTATTTTATTCACTTCCCGGGATGAAGAAACCCTTTTTGACACCTCAGAGTGAGTAAATTGGCCATTTTCATGCACTTTTAACTGTTCCACAAAGCTTGCGTTTAGGGCCCCTGGAAGCATGAAAATCACTTTAAACATGCTAATTTTAGCTCTTAAACTGATGATCAACCTACAAATGTGAACTGACGTTCAAAAATAAAACATTTGAAAACGGACCATTTTTCACCTTTCTGAAGCATGACATAATGGGGGGGGGGTGTTATCTCTTTTTGTCAAAAATCACCTGTTTTTGCTTGAACATTAAATGCCTCCAAATGGTATTTAATTCACTTCCCGGGCCCCTGGAAGCATGAAAATCACTTTAAACATGCTAATTTTAGCTCTTAAACTGATGATCTACCTACAAATGTGAACTGACGTTCAAAAATAAAACATTTGAAAGCGGACCATTTTTCACCTTTCTGAAGCATGACGTAATGGGGGGGTGTTATCTCTTTTGTCAAAAATCACCTGTTTTTGCTTGAACATTAAATGCCTCCAAATGGTATTTAATTCATTTCCCAGGATGAAGAAACACTTTTTGAGACCTCAGAGTGAGTAAATTGGCCATTTTCATGCACTTTTAACTGTTCCACAAATCTTGTGTTTAGGGCCCCTGGAAGCATGAAAATCACTTTAAACATGCTAATTTTAGCTCTTAAACTGATTATCTACCTACAAATGTGAACTGACGTTCAAAAATAAAACATTTGAAAAAGGACCATTTTTCACCTTTCTGAAGCATGACGTAATGGGGGGGTGTTATCTCTTTTGTCAAAAATCACCTGTTTTTGCTTGAACATTTAATGCCTCCAAATGGTATTTAATTCACTTCCCGGGCCCCTGGAAGCATGAAAATCACTTTAAACATGCTAATTTTAGCTCTTAAACTGATGATCTACCTACAAATGTGAACTGACGTTCAAAAATAAAACATTTGAAAACGGACCATTTTTCACCTTTCTGAAGCATGACGTAATGGGGGGGTGTTATCTCTTTTGTCAAAAATCACCTGTTTTTGCTTGAACATTAAATGCCTCCAAATGGTATTTAATTCACTTCCCGGGATGAAGAAACCCTTTTTGACACCTCAGAGTGAGTAAATTGGCCATTTTCATGCACTTTTAACTGTCCCACAAATCTTGCGTTTAGGGCCCCTGGAAGCATGAAAATCACATTAAACATGCTAATTTTAGCTCTTAAACTGATGATCTACCTGCAAATGTGAACTTGACGTTCAAAAATAAAACATTTGAAAATGGACCATTTTTCACCTTTCTGAAGCATGACGTAATGGGGGGGTGTTATCTCTTTTGTCAAAAATCACCTGTTTTTGCTTGAACATTAAATGCCTCCAAATGGTATTTAATTCACTTCCCGGGATGAAGAAACACTTTTTGAGACCTCAGAGTGAGTAAATGGGCCATTTTCATGCACTTTTAACTGTTCCACAAATCTTGTGTTTAGGGCCCCTGGAAGCATGAAAATCACTTTAAACATGCTAATTTTAGCTCTTAAACTGATGATCTACCTACAAATGTGAACTGACGTTCAAAAATAAAACATTTGAAAACGGACCATTTTTCACCTTTCTGAAGCATGACGTAATGGGGGGGGGGTGTTATCTCTTTTTGTACAAAATCACCTGTTTTTGCTTGAACATTAAATGCCTCCAAATGGTATTTAATTCACTTCCCGGGCCCCTGGAAGCATGAAAATCACTTTAAACATGCTAATTTTAGCTCTTAAACTGATGATCTACCCACAAATGTGAACTGACGTTCAAAAATAAAACATTTGAAAACGGACCATTTTTCACCTTTCTGAAGCATGACGTAATGGGGGGTGTTATCTCTTTTGTCAAAAATCATCTGTTTTTGCTTGAACATTAAATGCCTCCAAATGGTATTTAATTCACTTCCCGGGATGAAGAAACACTTTTTGAGACCTCAGAGTGAGTAAATTGGCCATTTTCATGCACTTTTAACTGTTCCACAAATCTTGTGTTTAGGGCCCCTGGAAGCATGAAAATCACTTTAAACATGCTAATTTTAGCTCTTAAACTGATTATCTACCTACAAATGTGAACTGACGTTCAAAAATAAAACATTTGAAAAAGGACCATTTTTCACCTTTCTGAAGCATGACGTAATGGGGGGGGGGGTTATCTCTTTTGTCAAAAATCACCTGTTTTTGCTTGAACATTTAATGCCTCCAAATGGTATTTAATTCACTTCCCGGGCCCCTGGAAGCATGAAAATCACTTTAAACATGCTAATTTTAGCTCTTAAACTGATGATCTACCCACAAATGTGAACTGACGTTCAAAAATAAAACATTTGAAAACGGACCATTTTTCACCTTTCTGAAGCATGACGTAATGGGGGGGTGTTATCTCTTTTGTCAAAAATCACCTGTTTTTGCTTGAACATTAAATGCCTCCAAATGGTATTTAATTCACTTCCCAGGCCCCTGGAAGCATGAAAATCACTTTAAACATGCTAATTTTAGCTCTTAAACTGATGATCTACCTACAAATGTGAACTGACATTCAAAAATAAAACATTTGAAAACGGACCATTTTTCACCTTTCTGAAGCATGACGTAATGGGGGGGTGTTATCTCTTTTGTCAAAAATCACCTGTTTTTGCTTGAACATTAAATGCCTCCAAATGGTATTTAAATCACTTCCCGGGCCCCTGGAAGCATGAAAATCACTTTAAATATGCCAATTTTAGCTCTTAAACTGATGATCTACCTACAAATGTGAACTGACGTTCAAAAATAAAACATTTGAAAACGGACCATTTTTCACCTTTCTGAAGCATGACGTAATGGGGGGTGTTATCTCTTTTGTCAAAAATCACCTGTTTTTGCTTGAACATCAAATGCCTCCAAATGGTATTTTATTCACTTCCCGGGATGAAGAAACCCTTTTTGACACCTCAGAGTGAGTAAATTGGCCATTTTCATGCACTTTTAACTGTTCCACAAAGCTTGCGTTTAGGGCCCCTGGAAGCATGAAAATCACTTTAAACATGCTAATTTTAGCTCTTAAACTGATGATCTACCTACAAATGTGAACTGACGTTCAAAAATAAAACATTTGAAAACGGACCATTTTTCACCTTTCTGAAGCATGACGTAATGGGGGGGGTGTTATCTCTTTTTGTCAAAAATCACCTGTTTTTGCTTGAACATTAAATGCCTCCAAATGGTATTTAATTCACTTCCCGGGCCCCTGGAAGCATGAAAATCACTTTAAACATGCTAATTTTAGCTCTTAAACTGATGATCTACCTACAAATGTGAACTGACGTTCAAAAATAAAACATTTGAAAACGGACCATTTTTCACCTTTCTGAAGCATGACGTAATGGGGGGGTGTTATCTCTTTTGTCAAATATCACCTGTTTTTGCTTGAACATTAAATGCCTCCAAATGGTATTTAATTCACTTCCCAGGCCCCTGGAAGCATGAAAATCACTTTAAATATGCCAATTTTAGCTCTTAAACTGATGATCTACCTATAAATGTGAACTGACGTTCAAAAATAAAACATTTGAAAATGGACCATTTTTCACCTTTCTGAAGCATGACGTAATGGGGGGGGGTGTTATCTCTTTTTGTACAAAATCACCTGTTTTTGCTTGAACATTAAATGCCTCCAAATGGTATTTAATTCACTTCCCGGGCCCCTGGAAGCATGAAAATCACTTTAAACATGCTAATTTTAGCTCTTAAACTGATGATCTACCCACAAATGTGAACTGACGTTCAAAAATAAAACATTTGAAAACGGACCATTTTTCACCTTTCTGAAGCATGACGTAATGGGGGGTGTTATCTCTTTTGTCAAAAATCATCTGTTTTTGCTTGAACATTAAATGCCTCCAAATGGTATTTAATTCACTTCCCGGGATGAAGAAACACTTTTTGAGACCTCAGAGTGAGTAAATTGGCCATTTTCATGCACTTTTAACTGTTCCACAAATCTTGTGTTTAGGGCCCCTGGAAGCATGAAAATCACTTTAAACATGCTAATTTTAGCTCTTAAACTGATTATCTACCTACAAATGTGAACTGACGTTCAAAAATAAAACATTTGAAAAAGGACCATTTTTCACCTTTCTGAAGCATGACGTAATGGGGGGGGGGTTATCTCTTTTGTCAAAAATCACCTGTTTTTGCTTGAACATTTAATGCCTCCAAATGGTATTTAATTCACTTCCCGGGCCCCTGGAAGCATGAAAATCACTTTAAACATGCTAATTTTAGCTCTTAAACTGATGATCTACCCACAAATGTGAACTGACGTTCAAAAATAAAACATTTGAAAACGGACCATTTTTCACCTTTCTGAAGCATGACGTAATGGGGGGGTGTTATCTCTTTTGTCAAAAATCACCTGTTTTTGCTTGAACATTAAATGCCTCCAAATGGTATTTAATTCACTTCCCAGGCCCCTGGAAGCATGAAAATCACTTTAAACATGCTAATTTTAGCTCTTAAACTGATGATCTACCTACAAATGTGAACTGACATTCAAAAATAAAACATTTGAAAACGGACCATTTTTCACCTTTCTGAAGCATGACGTAATGGGGGGGTGTTATCTCTTTTGTCAAAAATCACCTGTTTTTGCTTGAACATTAAATGCCTCCAAATGGTATTTAATTCACTTCCCGGGCCCCTGGAAGCATGAAAATCACTTTAAATATGCCAATTTTAGCTCTTAAACTGATGATCTACCTACAAATGTGAACTGACGTTCAAAAATAAAACATTTGAAAACGGACCATTTTTCACCTTTCTGAAGCATGACGTAATGGGGGGTGTTATCTCTTTTGTCAAAAATCACCTGTTTTTGCTTGAACATCTAATGCCTCCAAATGGTATTTTATTCACTTCCCGGGATGAAGAAACCCTTTTTGACACCTCAGAGTGAGTAAATTGGCCATTTTCATGCACTTTTAACTGTTCCACAAAGCTTGCGTTTAGGGCCCCTGGAAGCATGAAAATCACTTTAAACATGCTAATTTTAGCTCTTAAACTGATGATCTACCTACAAATGTGAACTGACGTTCAAAAATAAAACATTTGAAAACGGACCATTTTTCACCTTTCTGAAGCATGACGTAATGGGGGGGGTGTTATCTCTTTTTGTCAAAAATCACCTGTTTTTGCTTGAACATTAAATGCCTCCAAATGGTATTTAATTCACTTCCCGGGCCCCTGGAAGCATGAAAATCACTTTAAACATGCTAATTTTAGCTCTTAAACTAATGATCTACCTACAAATGTGAACTGACGTTCAAAAATAAAACATTTGAAAGCGGACCATTTTTCACCTTTCTGAAGCATGACGTAATGGGGGGGTGTTATCTCTTTTGTCAAAAATCACCTGTTTTTGCTTGAACATTAAATGCCTCCAAATGGTATTTAATTCACTTCCCAGGCCCCTGGAAGCATGAAAATCACTTTAAACATGCTAATTTTAGCTCTTAAACTGATGATCTACCTACAAATGTGAACTGACATTCAAAAATAAAACATTTGAAAACGGACCATTTTTCACCTTTCTGAAGCATGACGTAATGGGGGGGTGTTATCTCTTTTGTCAAAAATCACCTGTTTTTGCTTGAACATTAAATGCCTCCAAATGGTATTTAATTCACTTCCCGGGCCCCTGGAAGCATGAAAATCACTTTAAATATGCAAATTTTAGCTCTTAAACTGATGATCTACCTAAAAATGTGAACTGACGTTCAAAAATAAAACATTTGAAAACGGACCATTTTTCACCTTTCTGAAGCATGACGTAATGGGGGGTGTTATCTCTTTTGTCAAAAATCACCTGTTTTTGCTTGAACATCAAATGCCTCCAAATGGTATTTTATTCACTTCCCGGGATGAAGAAACCCTTTTTGACACCTCAGAGTGAGTAAATTGGCCATTTTCATGCACTTTTAACTGTTCCACAAAGCTTGCGTTTAGGGCCCCTGGAAGCATGAAAATCACTTTAAATATGCCAATTTTAGCTCTTAAACTGATGATCTACCTATAAATGTGAACTGACGTTCAAAAATAAAACATTTGAAAACAGACCATTTTTCACCTTTCTGAAGCATGACGTAATGGGGGGGGGGTTATCTCTTTTTGTACAAAATCACCTGTTTTTGCTTGAACATTAAATGCCTCCAAATGGTATTTAATTCACTTCCCGGGCCCCTGGAAGCATGAAAATCACTTTAAACATGCAAATTTTAGCTCTTAAACTAATGATCTACCTACAAATGTGAACTGACGTTCAAAAATAAAACATTTGAAAGCGGACCATTTTTCACCTTTCTGAAGCATGACGTAATGGGGGGGTGTTATCTCTTTTGTCAAAAATCACCTGTTTTTGCTTGAACATTAAATGCCTCCAAATGGTATTTAATTCACTTCCCGGGATGAAGAAACACTTTTTGAGACCTCAGAGTGAGTAAATTGGCCATTTTCATGCACTTTTAACTGTTCCACAAATCTTGTGTTTAGGGCCCCTGGAAGCATGAAAATCACTTTAAACATGCTAATTTTAGCTCTTAAACTGATTATCTACCTACAAATGTGAACTGACGTTCAAAAATAAAACATTTGAAAAAGGACCATTTTTCACCTTTCTGAAGCATGACGTAATGGGGGGGGGTGTTATCTCTTTTGTCAAAAATCACCTGTTTTTGCTTGAACATTTAATGCCTCCAAATGGTATTTAATTCACTTCCCGGGCCCCTGGAAGCATGAAAATCACTTTAAACATGCTAATTTTAGCTCTTAAACTGATTATCTACCTACAAATGTGAACTGACGTTCAAAAATAAAACATTTGAAAACGGACCATTTTTCACCTTTCTGAAGCATGACGTAATGGGGGGTGTTATCTCTTTTGTCAAAAATCACCTGTTTTTGCTTGAACATCAAATGCCTCCAAATGGTATTTTATTCACTTCCCGGGATGAAGAAACCCTTTTTGACACCTCAGAGTGAGTAAATTGGCCATTTTCATGCACTTTTAACTGTTCCACAAAGCTTGCGTTTAGGGCCCCTGGAAGCATGAAAATCACTTTAAACATGCTAATTTTAGCTCTTAAACTGATGATCTACCTACAAATGTGAACTGACGTTCAAAAATAAAACATTTGAAAACGGACCATTTTTCACCTATCTGAAGCATGACGTAATGGGGGGGGTGTTATCTCTTTTTCTCAAAAATCACCTGTTTTTGCTTGAACATTAAATGCCTCCAAATGGTATTTAATTCACTTCCCGGGCCCCTGGAAGCATGAAAATCACTTTAAACATGCTAATTTTAGCTCTTAAACTAATGATCTACCTACAAATGTGAACTGACGTTCAAAAATAAAACATTTGAAAGCGGACCATTTTTCACCTTTCTGAAGCATGACGTAATGGGGGGGTGTTATCTCTTTTGTCAAAAATCACCTGTTTTTGCTTGAACATTAAATGCCTCCAAATGGTATTTAATTCACTTCCCGGGATGAAGAAACACTTTTTGAGACCTCAGAATGAGTAAATTGGCCATTTTCATGCACTTTTAACTGTTCCACAAATCTTGTGTTTAGGGCCCCTGGAAGCATGAAAATCACTTTAAACATGCTAATTTTAGCTCTTAAACTGATTATCTACCTACAAATGTGAACTGACGTTCAAAAATAAAACATTTGAAAAAGGACCATTTTTCACCTTTCTGAAGCATGACGTAATGGGGGGGGGGGTGTTATCTCTTTTGTCAAAAATCACCTGTTTTTGCTTGAACATTTAATGCCTCCAAATGGTATTTAATTCACTTCCCGGGCCCCTGGAAGCATGAAAATCACTTTAAACATGCTAATTTTAGCTCTTAAACTGATGATCTACCCACAAATGTGAACTGACGTTCAAAAATAAAACATTTGAAAACTGACCATTTTTCACCTTTCTGAAGCATGACGTAATGGGGGGGTGTTATCTCTTTTGTCAAAAATCACCTGTTTTTGCTTGAACATTAAATGCCTCCAAATGGTATTTAATTCACTTCCCGGGCCCCTGGAAGCATGAAAATCACTTTAAATATGCCAATTTTAGCTCTTAAACTGATGATCTACCTACAAATGTGAACTGACGTTCAAAAATAAAACATTTGAAATCGGACCATTTTTCACCTTTCTGAAGCATGACGTAATGGGGGGTGTTATCTCTTTTGTCAAAAATCACCTGTTTTTGCTTGAACATCAAATGCCTCCAAATGGTATTTTATTCACTTCCCGGGATGAAGAAACCCTTTTTGACACCTCAGAGTGAGTAAATTGGCCATTTTCATGCACTTTTAACTGTTCCACAAAGCTTGCGTTTAGGGCCCCTGGAAGCATGAAAATCACTTTAAACATGCTAATTTTAGCTCTTAAACTGATGATCTACCTACAAATGTGAACTGACGTTCAAAAATAAAACATTTGAAAACGGACCATTTTTCACCTTTCTGAAGCATGACGTAATGGGGGGGGGTGTTATCTCTTTTTGTCAAAAATCACCTGTTTTTTCTTGAACATTAAATGCCTCCAAATGGTATTTAATTCACTTCCCGGGCCCCTGGAAGCATGAAAATCACTTTAAACATGCTAATTTTAGCTCTTAAACTGATGATCTACCTACAAATGTGAACTGACGTTCAAAAATAAAACATTTGAAAGCGGACCATTTTTCACCTTTCTGAAGCATGACGTAATGGGGGGGTGTTATCTCTTTTGTCAAAAATCACCTGTTTTTGCTTGAACATTAAATGCCTCCAAATGGTATTTAATTCATTTCCCAGGATGAAGAAACACTTTTTGAGACCTCAGAGTGAGTAAATTGGCCATTTTCATGCACTTTTAACTGTTCCACAAATCTTGTGTTTAGGGCCCCTGGAAGCATGAAAATCACTTTAAACATGCTAATTTTAGCTCTTAAACTGATTATCTACCTACAAATGTGAACTGACGTTCAAAAATAAAACATTTGAAAAAGGACCATTTTTCACATTTCTGAAGCATGACGTAATGGGGGGGTGTTATCTCTTTTGTCAAAAATCACCTGTTTTTGCTTGAACATTTAATGCCTCCAAATGGTATTTAATTCACTTCCCGGGCCCCTGGAAGCATGAAAATCACTTTAAACATGCTATTTTTAGCTCTTAAACTGATGATCTACCTACAGATGTGAACTGACGTTCAAAAATAAAACATTTGAAAACGGACCATTTTTCACCTTTCTGAAGCATGACGTAATGGGGGGGTGTTATCTCTTTTGTCAAAAATCACCTGTTTTTGCTTGAACACTAAATGCCTCCAAATGGTATTTAATTCACTTCCCGGGATGAAGAAACCCTTTTTGACACCTCAGAGTGAGTAAATTGGCCATTTTCATGCACTTTTAACTGTGCCACAAATCTTGCGTTTAGGGCCCCTGGAAGCATGAAAATCACTTTAAACATGCTAATTTTAGCTCTTAAACTGATGATCTACCTACAAATGTGAACTGACGTTCAAAAATAAAACATTTGAAAATGGACCATTTTTCACCTTTCTGAAGCATGACGTAATGGGGGGGTGTTATCTCTTTTGTCAAAAATCACCTGTTTTTGCTTGAACATTAAATGCCTCCAAATGGTATTTAATTCACTTCCCGGGATGAAGAAACACTTTTTGAGACCTCAGAGTGAGTAAATGGGCCATTTTCATGCACTTTTAACTGTTCCACAAATCTTGTGTTTAGGGCCCCTGGAAGCATGAAAATCACTTTAAACATGCTAATTTTAGCTCTTAAACTGATGATCTACCTACAAATGTGAACTGACGTTCAAAAATAAAACATTTGAAAACGGACCATTTTTCACCTTTCTGAAGCATGACGTAATGGGGGGGTGTTATCTCTTTTGTCAAAAATCACCTGTTTTTGCTTGAACATTAAATGCCTCCAAATGGTATTTAATTCACTTCCCGGGCCCCTGGAAGCATGAAAATCACTTTAAACATGCTAATTTTAGCTCTTAAACTGATGTTCTACCTACAAATGTGAACTGACGTTCAAAAATAAAACATTTGAAAACGGACCATTTTTCACCTTTCTGAAGCATGACGTAATGGGGGGGTGTTATCTCTTTTGTCAAATATCACCTGTTTTTGCTTGAACATTAAATGCCTCCAAATGGTATTTAATTCACTTCCCAGGCCCCTGGAAGCATGAAAATCACTTTAAATATGCCAATTTTAGCTCTTAAGCTGATGATCTACCTATAAATGTGAACTGACGTTCAAAAATAAAACATTTGAAAACGGACCATTTTTCACCTTTCTGAAGCATGACGTAATGGGGGGGGGCGTTATCTCTTTTTGTACAAAATCACCTGTTTTTGCTTGAACATTAAATGCCTCCAAATGGTATTTAATTCACTTCCCGGGCCCCTGGAAGCATGAAAATCACTTTAAACATGCTAATTTTAGCTCTTAAACTGATGATCTACCCACAAATGTGAACTGACGTTCAAAAATAAAACATTTGAAAACGGACCATTTTTCACCTTTCTGAAGCATGACGTAATGGGGGGTGTTATCTCTTTTGTCAAAAATCATCTGTTTTTGCTTGAACATTAAATGCCTCCAAATGGTATTTAATTCACTTCCCGGGATGAAGAAACACTTTTTGAGACCTCAGAGTGAGTAAATTGGCCATTTTCATGCACTTTTAACTGTTCCACAAATCTTGTGTTTAGGGCCCCTGGAAGCATGAAAATCACTTTAAACATGCTAATTTTAGCTCTTAAACTGATTATCTACCTACAAATGTGAACTGACGTTCAAAAATAAAACATTTGAAAAAGGACCATTTTTCACCTTTCTGAAGCATGACGTAATGGGGGGGGGGTTATCTCTTTTGTCAAAAATCACCTGTTTTTGCTTGAACATTTAATGCCTCCAAATGGTATTTAATTCACTTCCCGGGCCCCTGGAAGCATGAAAATCACTTTAAACATGCTAATTTTAGCTCTTAAACTGATGATCTACCCACAAATGTGAACTGACGTTCAAAAATAAAACATTTGAAAACGGACCATTTTTCACCTTTCTGAAGCATGACGTAATGGGGGGGTGTTATCTCTTTTGTCAAAAATCACCTGTTTTTGCTTGAACATTAAATGCCTCCAAATGGTATTTAATTCACTTCCCAGGCCCCTGGAAGCATGAAAATCACTTTAAACATGCTAATTTTAGTTCTTAAACTGATGATCTACCTACAAATGTGAACTGACATTCAAAAATAAAACATTTGAAAACGGACCATTTTTCACCTTTCTGAAGCATGACGTAATGGGGGGGTGTTATCTCTTTTGTCAAAAATCACCTGTTTTTGCTTGAACATTAAATGCCTCCAAATGGTATTTAATTCACTTCCCGGGCCCCTGGAAGCATGAAAATCACTTTAAATATGCCAATTTTAGCTCTTAAACTGATGATCTACCTACAAATGTGAACTGACGTTCAAAAATAAAACATTTGAAAACGGACCATTTTTCACCTTTCTGAAGCATGACGTAATGGGGGGTGTTATCTCTTTTGTCAAAAATCACCTGTTTTTGCTTGAACATCAAATGCCTCCAAATGGTATTTTATTCACTTCCCGGGATGAAGAAACCCTTTTTGACACCTCAGAGTGAGTAACTTGGCCATTTTCATGCACTTTTAACTGTTCCACAAAGCTTGCGTTTAGGGCCCCTGGAAGCATGAAAATCACTTTAAACATGCTAATTTTAGCTCTTAAACTGATGATCTACCTACAAATGTGAACTGACGTTCAAAAATAAAACATTTGAAAACGGACCATTTTTCACCATTCTGAAGCATGACGTAATGGGGGGGGGTGTTATCTCTTTTTGTCAAAAATCACCTGTTTTTGCTTGAACATTAAATGCCTCCAAATGGTATTTAATTCACTTCCCGGGCCCCTGGAAGCATGAAAATCACTTTAAACATGCTAATTTTAGCTCTTAAACTAATGATCTACCTACAAATGTGAACTGACGTTCAAAAATAAAACATTTGAAAGTGGACCATTTTTCACCTTTCTGAAGCATGACGTAATGGGGGGGTGTTATCTCTTTTGTCAAAAATCACCTGTTTTTGCTTGAACATTAAATGCCTCCAAATGGTATTTAATTCACTTCCCAGGCCCCTGGAAGCA
The DNA here is from genome assembly GCF_964261635.1 of Lissotriton helveticus. Classification (NCBI taxonomy): domain Eukaryota; kingdom Metazoa; phylum Chordata; class Amphibia; order Caudata; family Salamandridae; genus Lissotriton; species Lissotriton helveticus. The sequence goes on along the minus strand of NW_027612043.1, from coordinate 207,204 downwards.
TGAAAATCACTTTAAACATGCTAATTTTAGCTCTTAAACTGATGATCTACCTACAAATGTGAACTGACATTCAAAAATAAAACATTTGAAAACGGACCATTTTTCACCTTTCTGAAGCATGACGTAATGGGGGGGTGTTATCTCTTTTGTCAAAAATCACCTGTTTTTGCTTGAACATTAAATGCCTCCAAATGGTATTTAATTCACTTCCCGGGCCCCTGGAAGCATGAAAATCACTTTAAATATGCCAATTTTAGCTCTTAAACTGATGATCTACCTAAAAATGTGAACTGACGTTCAAAAATAAAACATTTGAAAACGGACCATTTTTCACCTTTCTGAAGCATGACGTAATGGGGGTGTTATCTCTTTTGTCAAAAATCACCTGTTTTTGCTTGAACATCAAATGCCTCCAAATGGTATTTTATTCACTTCCCGGGATGAAGAAACCCTTTTTGACACCTCAGAGTGAGTAAATTGGCCATTTTCATGCACTTTTAACTGTTCCACAAAGCTTGCGTTTAGGGCCCCTGGAGGCATGAAAATCACTTTAAATATGCCAATTTTAGCTCTTAAACTGATGATCTACCTATAAATGTGAACTGACGTTCAAAAATAAAACATTTGAAAACAGACCATTTTTCACCTTTCTGAAGCATGACGTAATGGGGGGGGGGGTTATCTCTTTTTGTACAAAATCACCTGTTTTTGCTTGAACATTAAATGCCTCCAAATGGTATTTAATTCACTTCCCGGGCCCCTGGAAGCATGAAAATCACTTTAAACATGCTAATTTTAGCTCTTAAACTGATGATCTACCCACAAATGTGAACTGACGTTCAAAAATAAAACATTTGAAAACGGACCATTTTTCACCTTTCTGAAGCATGACGTAATGGGGGGTGTTATCTCTTTTGTCAAAAATCATCTGTTTTTGCTTGAACATTAAATGCCTCCAAATGGTATTTAATTCACTTCACGGGACGAAGAAACACTTTTTGAGACCTCAGAGTGAGTAAATTGGCCATTTTCATGCACTTTTAACTGTTCCACAAATCTTGTGTTTAGGGCCCCTGGAAGCATGAAAATCACTTTAAACATGCTAATTTTAGCTCTTAAACTGATTATCTACCTACAAATGTGAACTGACGTTCAAAAATAAAACATTTGAAAAAGGACCATTTTTCACCTTTCTGAAGCATGACGTAATGGGGGGGTGTTATCTCTTTTGTCAAAAATCACCTGTTTTTGCTTGAACATTAAATGCCTCCAAATGGTATTTAATTCACTTCCCGGGCCCCTGGAAGCATGAAAATCACTTTAAATATGCCAATTTTAGCTCTTAAACTGATGATCTACCTACAAATGTGAACTGACGTTCAAAAATAAAACATTTGAAAACGGACCATTTTTCACCTTTCTGAAGCATGACGTAATGGGGGGTGTTATCTCTTTTGTCAAAAATCACCTGTTTTTGCTTGAACATTAAATGCCTCCAAATGGTATTTAATTCACTTCCCAGGCCCCTGGAAGCATGAAAATCACTTTAAACATGCTAATTTTAGCTCTTAAACTGATGATCTACCTACAAATGTGAACTGACATTCAAAAATAAAACATTTGAAAACGGACCATTTTTCACCTTTCTGAAGCATGACGTAATGGGGGGGTGTTATCTCTTTTGTCAAAAATCACCTGTTTTTGCTTGAACATTAAATGCCTCCAAATGGTATTTAATTCACTTCCCGGGCCCCTGGAAGCATGAAAATCACTTTAAATATGCCAATTTTAGCTCTTAAACTGATGATCTACCTACAAATGTGAACTGACGTTCAAAAATAAAACATTTGAAAACGGACCATTTTTCACCTTTCTGAAGCATGACGTAATGGGGGGTGTTATCTCTTTTGTCAAAAATCACCTGTTTTTGCTTGAACATCAAATGCCTCCAAATGGTATTTTATTCACTTCCCGGGATGAAGAAACCCTTTTTGACACCTCAGAGTGAGTAAATTGGCCATTTTCATGCACTTTTAACTGTTCCACAAAGCTTGCGTTTAGGGCCCGTGGAAGCATGAAAATCACTTTAAACATGCTAATTTTAGCTCTTAAACTGATGATCTACCTACAAATGTGAACTGACGTTCAAAAATAAAACATTTGAAAACGGACCATTTTTCACCTTTCTGAAGCATGACGTAATGGGGGGGGTGTTATCTCTTTTTGTCAAAAATCACCTGTTTTTGCTTGAACATTAAATGCCTCCAAATGGTATTTAATTCACTTCCCGGGCCCCTGGAAGCATGAAAATGACTTTAAACATGCTAATTTTTGCTCTTAAACTAATGATCTACCTACAAATGTGAACTGACGTTCAAAAATAAAACATTTGAAAGCGGACCATTTTTCACCTTTCTGAAGCATGACGTAATGGGGGGGTGTTATCTCTTTTGTCAAAAATCACCTGTTTTTGCTTGAACATTAAATGCCTCCAAATGGTATTTAATTCACTTCCCGGGATGAAGAAACACTTTTTGAGACCTCAGAGTGAGTAAATTGGCCATTTTCATGCACTTTTAACTGTTCCACAAATCTTGTGTTTAGGGCCCCTGGAAGCATGAAAATCACTTTAAACATGCTAATTTTAGCTCTTAAACTGATTATCTACCTACAAATGTGAACTGATGTTCAAAAATAAAACATTTGAAAAAGGACCATTTTTCACCTTTCTGAAGCATGACGTAATGGGGGGGTGTTATCTCTTTTGTCAAAAATCACCTGTTTTTGCTTGAACATTTAATGCCTCCAAATGGTATTTAATTCACTTCCCGGGCCCCTGGAAGCATGAAAATCACTTTAAACATGCCAATTTTAGCTCTTAAACTGATGATCTACCCACAAATGTGAACTGACGTTCAAAAATAAAACATTTGAAAACGGACCATTTTTCACCTTTCTGAAGCATGACGTAATGGGGGGTGTTATCTCTTTTGTCAAAAATCACCTGTTTTTGCTTGAACATTAAATGCCTCCAAATGGTATTTAATTCACTTCCCGGGATGAAGAAACCCTTTTTGACACCTCAGAGTGAGTAAATTGGCCATTTTCATGCACTTTTAACTGTTCCACAAATCTTGCGTTTAGGGCCCCTGGAAGCATGAACATCACTTTAAACATGCTAATTTTAGCTCTTAAACTGATGATCTACCTACAAATGTGAACTGACGTTCAAAAATAAAACATTTGAAAACGGACCATTTTTCACCTTTCTGAAGCATGACGTAATGGGGGGGTGTTATCTCTTTTGTCAAAAATCACCTGTTTTTGCTTGAACATTAAATGCCTCCAAATGGTATTTAATTCACTTCCCGGGCCCCTGGAAGCATGAAAATCACTGTAAACATGCTAATTTTAGCTCTTAAACTGATGATCTACCTACAAATGTGAACTGACGTTCAAAAATAAAACATTTGAAAACGGACCATTTTTCACCTTTCTGAAGCATGACGTAATGGGGGGGTGTTATCTCTTTTGTCAAAAATCACCTGTTTTTGCTTGAACATTAAATGCCTCCAAATGGTATTTAATTCACTTCCCAGGCCCCTGGAAGCATGAAAATCACTTTAAACATGCTAATTTTAGCTCTTAAACTGATGATCTACCTACAAATGTGAACTGACATTCAAAAATAAAACATTTGAAAACGGACCATTTTTCACCTTTCTGAAGCATGACGTAATGGGGGGGTGTTATCTCTTTTGTCAAAAATCACCTGTTTTTGCTTGAACATTAAATGCCTCCAAATGGTATTTAATTCACTTCCCGGGCCCCTGGAAGCATGAAAATCACTTTAAATATGCCAATTTTAGCTCTTAAACTGATGATCTACCTACAAATGTGAACTGACGTTCAAAAATAAAACATTTGAAAACGGACCATTTTTCACCTTTCTGAAGCATGACGTAATGGGGGGTGTTATCTCTTTTGTCAAAAATCACCTGTTTTTGCTTGAACATCAAATGCCTCCAAATGGTATTTTATTCACTTCCCGGGATGAAGAAACCCTTTTTGACACCTCAGAGTGAGTAAATTGGCCATTTTCATGCACTTTTAACTGTTCCACAAAGCTTGCGTTTAGGGCCCCTGGAAGCATGAAAATCACTTTAAACATGCTAATTTTAGCTCTTAAACTGATGATCTACCTACAAATGTGAACTGACGTTCAAAAATAAAACATTTGAAAACGGACCATTTTTCACCTTTCTGAAGCATGACGTAATGGGGGGGGTGTTATCTCTTTTTGTCAAAAATCACCTGTTTTTGCTTGAACATTAAATGCCTCCAAATGGTATTTAATTCACTTCCCGGGCCCCTGGAAGCATGAAAATCACTTTAAACATGCTAATTTTAGCTCTTAAACTAATGATCTACCTACAAATGTGAACTGACGTTCAAAAATAAAACATTTGAAAGCGGACCATTTTTCACCTTTCTGAAGCATGACGTAATGGGGGGTGTTATCTCTTTTGTCAAAAATCACCTGTTTTTGCTTGAACATTAAATGCCTCCAAATGGTATTTAATTCACTTCCCAGGCCCCTGGAAGCATGAAAATCACTTTAAACATGCTAATTTTAGCTCTTAAACTGATGATCTACCTACAAATGTGAACTGACATTCAAAAATAAAACATTTGAAAACGGACCATTTTTCACCTTTCTGAAGCATGACGTAATGGGGGGGTGTTATCTCTTTTGTCAAAAATCACCTGTTTTTGCTTGAACATTAAATGCCTCCAAATGGTATTTAATTCACTTCCCGGGCCCCTGGAAGCATGAAAATCACTTTAAATATGCCAATTTTAGCTCTTAAACTGATGATCTACCTAAAAATGTGAACTGACGTTCAAAAATAAAACATTTGAAAACGGACCATTTTTCACCTTTCTGAAGCATGACGTAATGGGGGGTGTTATCTCTTTTGTCAAAAATCACCTGTTTTTGCTTGAACATCAAATGCCTCCAAATGGTATTTTATTCACTTCCCGGGATGAAGAAACCCTTTTTGACACCTCAGAGTGAGTAAATTGGCCATTTTCATGCACTTTTAACTGTTCCACAAAGCTTGCGTTTAGGGCCCCTGGAAGCATGAAAATCACTTTAAACATGCTAATTTTAGCTCTTAAACTGATGATCTACCTACAAATGTGAACTGACGTTCAAAAATAAAACATTTGAAAACGGACCATTTTTCACCTTTCTGAAGCATGACGTAATGGGGGGGGTGTTATCTCTTTTTGTCAAAAATCACCTGTTTTTGCTTGAACATTAAATGCCTCCAAATGGTATTTAATTCACTTCCCGGGCCCCTGGAAGCATGAAAATGACTTTAAACATGCTAATTTTAGCTCTTAAACTAATGATCTACCTACAAATGTGAACTGACGTTCAAAAATAAAACATTTGAAAGCGGACCATTTTTCACCTTTCTGAAGCATGACGTAATGGGGGGGTGTTATCTCTTTTGTCAAAAATCACCTGTTTTTGCTTGAACATTAAATGCCTCCAAATGGTATTTAATTCACTTCCCGGGCCCCTGGAAGCATGAAAATCACTTTAAACATGCTAATTTTAGCTCTTAAACTGATGTTCTATCTACAAATGTGAACTGACGTTCAAAAATAAAACATTTGAAAACGGACCATTTTTAACCTTTCTGAAGCATGACGTAATGGGGGGGTGTTATCTCTTTTGTCAAATATCACCTGTTTTTGCTTGAACATTAAATGCCTCCAAATGGTATTTAATTCACTTCCCAGGCCCCTGGAAGCATGAAAATCACTTTAAATATGCCAATTTTAGCTCTTAAACTGATGATCTACCTATAAATGTGAACTGACGTTCAAAAATAAAACATTTGAAAACGGACCATTTTTCACCTTTCTGAAGCATGACGTAATGGGGGGGGGGCGTTATCTCTTTTTGTACAAAATCACCTGTTTTTGCTTGAACATTAAATGCCTCCAAATGGTATTTAATTCACTTCCCGGGCCCCTGGAAGCATGAAAATCACTTTAAACATGCTAATTTTAGCTCTTAAACTGATGATCTACCCACAAATGTGAACTGACGTTCAAAAATAAAACATTTGAAAACGGACCATTTTTCACCTTTCTGAAGCATGACGTAATGGGGGGTGTTATCTCTTTTGTCAAAAATCATCTGTTTTTGCTTGAACATTAAATGCCTCCAAATGGTATTTAATTCACTTCCCGGGATGAAGAAACACTTTTTGAGACCTCAGAGTGAGTAAATTGGCCATTTTCATGCACTTTTAACTGTTCCACAAATCTTGTGTTTAGGGCCCCTGGAAGCATGAAAATCACTTTAAACATGCTAATTTTAGCTCTTAAACTGATTATCTACCTACAAATGTGAACTGACGTTCAAAAATAAAACATTTGAAAAAGGACCATTTTTCACCTTTCTGAAGCATGACGTAATGGGGGGGGGGTTATCTCTTTTGTCAAAAATCACCTGTTTTTGCTTGAACATTTAATGCCTCCAAATGGTATTTAATTCACTTCCCGGGCCCCTGGAAGCATGAAAATCACTTTAAACATGCTAATTTTAGCTCTTAAACTGATGATCTACCCACAAATGTGAACTGACGTTCAAAAATAAAACATTTGAAAACGGACCATTTTTCACCTTTCTGAAGCATGACGTAATGGGGGGGTGTTATCTCTTTTGTCAAAAATCACCTGTTTTTGCTTGAACATTAAATGCCTCCAAATGGTATTTAATTCACTTCCCAGGCCCCTGGAAGCATGAAAATCACTTTAAACATGCTAATTTTAGCTCTTAAACTGATGATCTACCTACAAATGTGAACTGACATTCAAAAATAAAACATTTGAAAACGGACCATTTTTCACCTTTCTGAAGCATGACGTAATGGGGGGGTGTTATCTCTTTTGTCAAAAATCACCTGTTTTTGCTTGAACATTAAATGCCTCCAAATGGTATTTAATTCACTTCCCGGGCCCCTGGAAGCATGAAAATCACTTTAAATATGCCAATTTTAGCTCTTAAACTGATGATCTACCTACAAATGTGAACTGACGTTCAAAAATAAAACATTTGAAAACGGACCATTTTTCACCTTTCTGAAGCATGACGTAATGGGGGGTGTTATCTCTTTTGTCAAAAATCACCTGTTTTTGCTTGAACATCAAATGCCTCCAAATGGTATTTTATTCACTTCCCGGGATGAAGAAACCCTTTTTGACACCTCAGAGTGAGTAACTTGGCCATTTTCATGCACTTTTAACTGTTCCACAAAGCTTGCGTTTAGGGCCCCTGGAAGCATGAAAATCACTTTAAACATGCTAATTTTAGCTCTTAAACTGATGATCTACCTACAAATGTGAACTGACGTTCAAAAATAAAACATTTGAAAACGGACCATTTTTCACCTTTCTGAAGCATGACGTAATGGGGGGGGTGTTATCTCTTTTTGTCAAAAATCACCTGTTTTTGCTTGAACATTAAATGCCTCCAAATGGTATTTAATTCACTTCCCGGGCCCCTGGAAGCATGAAAATCACTTTAAACATGCTAATTTTAGCTCTTAAACTAATGATCTACCTACAAATGTGAACTGACGTTCAAAAATAAAACATTTGAAAGCGGACCATTTTTCACCTTTCTGAAGCATGACGTAATGGGGGGGGTGTTATCTCTTTTGTCAAAAATCACCTGTTTTTGCTTGAACATTAAATGCCTCCAAATGGTATTTAATTCACTTCCCAGGCCCCTGGAAGCATGAAAATCACTTTAAACATGCTAATTTTAGCTCTTAAACTGATGATCTACCTACAAATGTGAACTGACATTCAAAAATAAAACATTTGAAAACGGACCATTTTTCACCTTTCTGAAGCATGACGTAATGGGGGGGTGTTATCTCTTTTGTCAAAAATCACCTGTTTTTGCTTGAACATTAAATGCCTCCAAATGGTATTTAATTCACTTCCCGGGCCCCTGGAAGCATGAAAATCACTTTAAATATGCCAATTTTAGCTCTTAAACTGATGATCTACCTAAAAATGTGAACTGACGTTCAAAAATAAAACATTTGAAAACGGACCATTTTTCACCTTTCTGAAGCATGACGTAATGGGGGTGTTATCTCTTTTGTCAAAAATCACCTGTTTTTGCTTGAACATCAAATGCCTCCAAATGGTATTTTATTCACTTCCCGGGATGAAGAAACCCTTTTTGACACCTCAGAGTGAGTAAATTGGCCATTTTCATGCACTTTTAACTGTTCCACAAAGCTTGCGTTTAGGGCCCCTGGAGGCATGAAAATCACTTTAAATATGCCAATTTTAGCTCTTAAACTGATGATCTACCTATAAATGTGAACTGACGTTCAAAAATAAAACATTTGAAAACAGACCATTTTTCACCTTTCTGAAGCATGACGTAATGGGGGGGGGGGTTATCTCTTTTTGTACAAAATCACCTGTTTTTGCTTGAACATTAAATGCCTCCAAATGGTATTTAATTCACTTCCCGGGCCCCTGGAAGCATGAAAATCACTTTAAACATGCTAATTTTAGCTCTTAAACTGATGATCTACCCACAAATGTGAACTGACGTTCAAAAATAAAACATTTGAAAACGGACCATTTTTCACCTTTCTGAAGCATGACGTAATGGGGGGTGTTATCTCTTTTGTCAAAAATCATCTGTTTTTGCTTGAACATTAAATGCCTCCAAATGGTATTTAATTCACTTCACGGGACGAAGAAACACTTTTTGAGACCTCAGAGTGAGTAAATTGGCCATTTTCATGCACTTTTAACTGTTCCACAAATCTTGTGTTTAGGGCCCCTGGAAGCATGAAAATCACTTTAAACATGCTAATTTTAGCTCTTAAACTGATTATCTACCTACAAATGTGAACTGACGTTCAAAAATAAAACATTTGAAAAAGGACCATTTTTCACCTTTCTGAAGCATGACGTAATGGGGGGGTGTTATCTCTTTTGTCAAAAATCACCTGTTTTTGCTTGAACATTAAATGCCTCCAAATGGTATTTAATTCACTTCCCGGGCCCCTGGAAGCATGAAAATCACTTTAAATATGCCAATTTTAGCTCTTAAACTGATGATCTACCTACAAATGTGAACTGACGTTCAAAAATAAAACATTTGAAAACGGACCATTTTTCACCTTTCTGAAGCATGACGTAATGGGGGGTGTTATCTCTTTTGTCAAAAATCACCTGTTTTTGCTTGAACATTAAATGCCTCCAAATGGTATTTAATTCACTTCCCAGGCCCCTGGAAGCATGAAAATCACTTTAAACATGCTAATTTTAGCTCTTAAACTGATGATCTACCTACAAATGTGAACTGACATTCAAAAATAAAACATTTGAAAACGGACCATTTTTCACCTTTCTGAAGCATGACGTAATGGGGGGGTGTTATCTCTTTTGTCAAAAATCACCTGTTTTTGCTTGAACATTAAATGCCTCCAAATGGTATTTAATTCACTTCCCGGGCCCCTGGAAGCATGAAAATCACTTTAAATATGCCAATTTTAGCTCTTAAACTGATGATCTACCTACAAATGTGAACTGACGTTCAAAAATAAAACATTTGAAAACGGACCATTTTTCACCTTTCTGAAGCATGACGTAATGGGGGGTGTTATCTCTTTTGTCAAAAATCACCTGTTTTTGCTTGAACATCAAATGCCTCCAAATGGTATTTTATTCACTTCCCGGGATGAAGAAACCCTTTTTGACACCTCAGAGTGAGTAAATTGGCCATTTTCATGCACTTTTAACTGTTCCACAAAGCTTGCGTTTAGGGCCCGTGGAAGCATGAAAATCACTTTAAACATGCTAATTTTAGCTCTTAAACTGATGATCTACCTACAAATGTGAACTGACGTTCAAAAATAAAACATTTGAAAACGGACCATTTTTCACCTTTCTGAAGCATGACGTAATGGGGGGGGTGTTATCTCTTTTTGTCAAAAATCACCTGTTTTTGCTTGAACATTAAATGCCTCCAAATGGTATTTAATTCACTTCCCGGGCCCCTGGAAGCATGAAAATGACTTTAAACATGCTAATTTTTGCTCTTAAACTAATGATCTACCTACAAATGTGAACTGACGTTCAAAAATAAAACATTTGAAAGCGGACCATTTTTCACCTTTCTGAAGCATGACGTAATGGGGGGGTGTTATCTCTTTTGTCAAAAATCACCTGTTTTTGCTTGAACATTAAATGCCTCCAAATGGTATTTAATTCACTTCCCGGGATGAAGAAACACTTTTTGAGACCTCAGAGTGAGTAAATTGGCCATTTTCATGCACTTTTAACTGTTCCACAAATCTTGTGTTTAGGGCCCCTGGAAGCATGAAAATCACTTTAAACATGCTAATTTTAGCTCTTAAACTGATTATCTACCTACAAATGTGAACTGATGTTCAAAAATAAAACATTTGAAAAAGGACCATTTTTCACCTTTCTGAAGCATGACGTAATGGGGGGGTGTTATCTCTTTTGTCAAAAATCACCTGTTTTTGCTTGAACATTTAATGCCTCCAAATGGTATTTAATTCACTTCCCGGGCCCCTGGAAGCATGAAAATCACTTTAAACATGCCAATTTTAGCTCTTAAACTGATGATCTACCCACAAATGTGAACTGACGTTCAAAAATAAAACATTTGAAAACGGACCATTTTTCACCTTTCTGAAGCATGACGTAATGGGGGGTGTTATCTCTTTTGTCAAAAATCACCTGTTTTTGCTTGAACATTAAATGCCTCCAAATGGTATTTAATTCACTTCCCGGGATGAAGAAACCCTTTTTGACACCTCAGAGTGAGTAAATTGGCCATTTTCATGCACTTTTAACTGTTCCACAAATCTTGCGTTTAGGGCCCCTGGAAGCATGAACATCACTTTAAACATGCTAATTTTAGCTCTTAAACTGATGATCTACCTACAAATGTGAACTGACGTTCAAAAATAAAACATTTGAAAACGGACCATTTTTCACCTTTCTGAAGCATGACGTAATGGGGGGGTGTTATCTCTTTTGTCAAAAATCACCTGTTTTTGCTTGAACATTAAATGCCTCCAAATGGTATTTAATTCACTTCCCGGGCCCCTGGAAGCATGAAAATCACTTTAAACATGCTAATTTTAGCTCTTAAACTGATGATCTACCTACAAATGTGAACTGACGTTCAAAAATAAAACATTTGAAAACGGACCATTTTTCACCTTTCTGAAGCATGACGTAATGGGGGGGTGTTATCTCTTTTGTCAAAAATCACCTGTTTTTGCTTGAACATTAAATGCCTCCAAATGGTATTTAATTCACTTCCCAGGCCCCTGGAAGCATGAAAATCACTTTAAACATGCTAATTTTAGCTCTTAAACTGATGATCTACCTACAAATGTGAACTGACATTCAAAAATAAAACATTTGAAAACGGACCATTTTTCACCTTTCTGAAGCATGACGTAATGGGGGGGTGTTATCTCTTTTGTCAAAAATCACCTGTTTTTGCTTGAACATTAAATGCCTCCAAATGGTATTTAATTCACTTCCCGGGCCCCTGGAAGCATGAAAATCACTTTAAATATGCCAATTTTAGCTCTTAAACTGATGATCTACCTACAAATGTGAACTGACGTTCAAAAATAAAACATTTGAAAACGGACCATTTTTCACCTTTCTGAAGCATGACGTAATGGGGGGTGTTATCTCTTTTGTCAAAAATCACCTGTTTTTGCTTGAACATCAAATGCCTCCAAATGGTATTTTATTCACTTCCCGGGATGAAGAAACCCTTTTTGACACCTCAGAGTGAGTAAATTGGCCATTTTCATGCACTTTTAACTGTTCCACAAAGCTTGCGTTTAGGGCCCCTGGAAGCATGAAAATCACTTTAAACATGCTAATTTTAGCTCTTAAACTGATGATCTACCTACAAATGTGAACTGACGTTCAAAAATAAAACATTTGAAAACGGACCATTTTTCACCTTTCTGAAGCATGACGTAATGGGGGGGGTGTTATCTCTTTTTGTCAAAAATCACCTGTTTTTGCTTGAACATTAAATGCCTCCAAATGGTATTTAATTCACTTCCCGGGCCCCTGGAAGCATGAAAATCACTTTAAACATGCTAATTTTAGCTCTTAAACTAATGATCTACCTACAAATGTGAACTGACGTTCAAAAATAAAACATTTGAAAGCGGACCATTTTTCACCTTTCTGAAGCATGACGTAATGGGGGGGTGTTATCTCTTTTGTCAAAAATCACCTGTTTTTGCTTGAACATTAAATGCCTCCAAATGGTATTTAATTCACTTCCCAGGCCCCTGGAAGCATGAAAATCACTTTAAACATGCTAATTTTAGCTCTTAAACTGATGATCTACCTACAAATGTGAACTGACATTCAAAAATAAAACATTTGAAAACGGACCATTTTTCACCTTTCTGAAGCATGACGTAATGGGGGGGTGTTATCTCTTTTGTCAAAAATCACCTGTTTTTGCTTGAACATTAAATGCCTCCAAATGGTATTTAATTCACTTCCCGGGCCCCTGGAAGCATGAAAATCACTTTAAATATGCCAATTTTAGCTCTTAAACTGATGATCTACCTAAAAATGTGAACTGACGTTCAAAAATAAAACATTTGTAAACGGACCATTTTTCACCTTTCTGAAGCATGACGTAATGGGGGGTGTTATCTCTTTTGTCAAAAATCACCTGTTTTTGCTTGAACATCAAATGCCTCCAAATGGTATTTTATTCACTTCCCGGGATGAAGAAACCCTTTTTGACACCTCAGAGTGAGTAAATTGGCCATTTTCATGCACTTTTAACTGTTCCACAAAGCTTGCGTTTAGGGCCCCTGGAAGCATGAAAATCACTTTAAACATGCTAATTTTAGCTCTTAAACTGATGATCTACCTACAAATGTGAACTGACGTTCAAAAATAAAACATTTGAAAACGGACCATTTTTCACCTTTCTGAAGCATGACGTAATGGGGGGGGTGTTATCTCTTTTTGTCAAAAATCACCTGTTTTTGCTTGAACATTAAATGCCTCCAAATGGTATTTAATTCACTTCCCGGGCCCCTGGAAGCATGAAAATGACTTTAAACATGCTAATTTTAGCTCTTAAACTAATGATCTACCTACAAATGTGAACTGACGTTCAAAAATAAAACATTTGAAAGCGGACCATTTTTCACCTTTCTGAAGCATGACGTAATGGGGGGGTGTTATCTCTTTTGTCAAAAATCACCTGTTTTTGCTTGAACATTAAATGCCTCCAAATGGTATTTAATTCACTTCCCGGGATGAAGAAACACTTTTTGAGACCTCAGAGTGAGTAAATTGGCCATTTTCATGCACTTTTAACTGTTCCACAAATCTTGTGTTTAGGGCCCCTGGAAGCATGAAAATCACTTTAAACATGCTAATTTTAGCTCTTAAACTGATTATCTACCTACAAATGTGAACTGATGTTCAAAAATAAAACATTTGAAAAAGGACCATTTTTCACCTTTCTGAAGCAAGACGTAATGGGGGGGTGTTATCTCTTTTGTCAAAAATCACCTGTTTTTGCTTGAACATTTAATGCCTCCAAATGGTATTTAATTCACTTCCCAGGCCCCTGGAAGCATGAAAATCACTTTAAACATGCCAATTTTAGCTCTTAAACTGATGATCTACCCACAAATGTGAACTGACGTTCAAAAATAAAACATTTGAAAACGGACCATTTTTCACCTTTCTGAAGCATGACGTAATGGGGGGTGTTATCTCTTTTGTCAAAAATCACCTGTTTTTGCTTGAACATTAAATGCCTCCAAATGGTATTTAATTCACTTCCCGGGATGAAGAAACCCTTTTTGACACCTCAGAGTGAGTAAATTGGCCATTTTCATGCACTTTTAACTGTTCCACAAATCTTGCGTTTAGGGCCCCTGGAAGCATGAAAATCACTTTAAACATGCTAATTTTAGCTCTTAAACTGATGATCTACCTACAAATGTGAACTGACGTTCAAAAATAAAACATTTGAAAACGGACCATTTTTCACCTTTCTGAAGCATGACGTAATGGGGGGGTGTTATCTCTTTTGTCAAAAATCACCTGTTTTTGCTTGAACATTAAATGCCTCCAAATGGTATTTAATTCACTTCCCGGGCCCCTGGAAGCATGAAAATCACTTTAAACATGCTAATTTTAGCTCTTAAACTGATGATCTACCTACAAATGTGAACTGACGTTCAAAAATAAAACATTTGAAAACGGACCATTTTTCACCTTTCTGAAGCATGACGTAATGGGGGGGTGTTATCTCTTTTGTCAAAAATCACCTGTTTTTGCTTGAACATTAAATGCCTCCAAATGGTATTTAATTCACTTCCCAGGCCCCTGGAAGCATGAAAATCACTTTAAACATGCTAATTTTAGCTCTTAAACTGATGATCTACCTACAAATGTGAACTGACATTCAAAAATAAAACATTTGAAAACGGACCATTTTTCACCTTTCTGAAGCATGACGTAATGGGGGGGTGTTATCTCTTTTGTCAAAAATCACCTGTTTTTGCTTGAACATTAAATGCCTCCAAATGGTATTTAATTCACTTCCCGGGCCCCTGGAAGCATGAAAATCACTTTAAATATGCCAATTTTAGCTCTTAAACTGATGATCTACCTATAAATGTGAACTGACGTTCAAAAATAAAACATTTGAAAACGGACCATTTTTCACCTTTCTGAAGCATGACGTAATGGGGGGTGTTATCTCTTTTGTCAAAAATCACCTGTTTTTGCTTGAACATCAAATGCCTCCAAATGGTATTTTATTCACTTCCCGGGATGAAGAAACCCTTTTTGACACCTCAGAGTGAGTAAATTGGCCATTTTCATGCACTTTTAACTGTTCCACAAAGCTTGCGTTTAGGGCCCCTGGAAGCATGAAAATCACTTTAAATATGCCAATTTTAGCTCTTAAACTGATGATCTACCTATAAATGTGAACTGACGTTCAAAAATAAAACATTTGAAAACGGACCATTTTTCACCTTTCTGAAGCATGACGTAATGGGGGGGGGTGTTATCTCTTTTTGTACAAAATCACCTGTTTTTGCTTGAACATTAAATGCCTCCAAATGGTATTTAATTCACTTCCCGGGCCCCTGGAAGCATGAAAATCACTTTAAACATGCTAATTTTAGCTCTTAAACTGATGATCTACCCACAAATGTGAACTGACGTTCAAAAATAAAACATTTGAAAACGGACCATTTTTCACCTTTCTGAAGCATGACGTAATGGGGGGGTGTTATCTCTTTTGTCAAAAATCATCTGTTTTTGCTTGAACATTAAATGCCTCCAAATGGTATTTAATTCACTTCCCGGGATGAAGAAACACTTTTTGAGACCTCAGAGTGAGTAAATTGGCCATTTTCATGCACTTTTAACTGTTCCACAAATCTTGTGTTTAGGGCCCCTGGAAGCATGAAAATCACTTTAAACATGCTAATTTTAGCTCTTAAACTGATTATCTACCTACAAATGTGAACTGACGTTCAAAAATAAAACATTTGAAAAAGGACCATTTTTCACCTTTCTGAAGCATGACGTAATGGGGGGGGGTTATCTCTTTTGTCAAAAATCACCTGTTTTTGCTTGAACATTTAATGCCTCCAAATGGTATTTAATTCACTTCCCGGGCCCCTGGAAGCATGAAAATCACTTTAAACATGCTAATTTTAGCTCTTAAACTGATGATCTACCCACAAATGTGAACTGACGTTCAAAAATAAAACATTTGAAAACGGACAATTTTTCACCTTTCTGAAGCATGACGTAATGGGGGGGTGTTATCTCTTTTGTCAAAAATCACCTGTTTTTGCTTGAACATTAAATGCCTCCAAATGGTATTTAATTCACTTCCCAGGCCCCTGGAAGCATGAAAATCACTTTAAACATGCTAATTTTAGCTCTTAAACTGATGATCTACCTACAAATGTGAACTGACATTCAAAAATAAAACATTTGAAAACGGACCATTTTCACCTTTCTGAAGCATGACGTAATGGGGGGGTGTTATCTCTTTTGTCAAAAATCACCTGTTTTTGCTTGAACATTAAATGCCTCCAAATGGTATTTAATTCACTTCCCGGGCCCCTGGAAGCATGAAAATCACTTTAAATATGCCAATTTTAGCTCTTAAACTGATGATCTACCTACAAATGTGAACTGACGTTCAAAAATAAAACATTTGAAAACGGACCATTTTTCACCTTTCTGAAGCATGACGTAATGGGGGGTGTTATCTCTTTTGTCAAAAATCACCTGTTTTTGCTTGAACATCAAATGCCTCCAAATGGTATTTTATTCACTTCCCGGGATGAAGAAACCCTTTTTGACACCTCAGAGTGAGTAAATTGGCCATTTTCATGCACTTTTAACTGTTCCACAAAGCTTGCGTTTAGGGCCCCTGGAAGCATGAAAATCACTTTAAACATGCTAATTTTAGCTCTTAAACTGATGATCTACCTACAAATGTGAACTGACGTTCAAAAATAAAACATTTGAAAACGGACCATTTTTCACCTTTCTGAAGCATGACGTAATGGGGGGGGTGTTATCTCTTTTTGTCAAAAATCACCTGTTTTTGCTTGAACATTAAATGCCTCCAAATGGTATTTAATTCACTTCCCGGGCCCCTGGAAGCATGAAAATCACTTTAAACATGCTAATTTTAGCTCTTAAACTAATGATCTACCTACAAATGTGAACTGACGTTCAAAAATAAAACATTTGAAAGCGGACCAAGTCAGTCAAGTCAAAAGATCTTTATTCGGAATAAAAAACATCCATAAAAGTACAAACAAAAAACATTTCAAAAACATTCAATTCAATAATTACAATTGGAGAATAATACGAGAAAAAACGAGCACAATCAAATCAAAATCTATTATAATTTCACAACTGTACCAAATTTGTCCTTCCCTAGTGATAGATTTAAAAATTGTTAAGAGAAGAAAATATTAAAAAACACACAATTTTAAAACCTTTGTTTAAAAAAGACGGGCATCACATTATTATAATATTATCTATTTACACATAATTACCAAAGATAAAAATGGTGGGTTTAAAAAATTCTTTATCATAAAAGTGCAAAATAGAAAGTGCAGTGTGCTATAATTATGCATCAATATTAAGGGTGGCTCTCGATCTAACAGCAGCTTTGAGGAAACAGCTCATCCTAAAAATAACTTCGTCTGATCCCAATACCTGAAAGGACCGGAGTGCCAATTTAAAATTAGTCAATTCATTTTTCTTACAATAGGGCATTAGATAATGTACAGTGAATTTTTTATAAAAACCACAGAAGAACAGGAAATGCATGAGACTTTGCTTCATGTAAGGGTTACAGGGGCAATTTAGAGTTTCAAGATGTTTATTGTATCCCAGAGGGAAGTTCAGTAAATTAACTATACTCCCCTCTCGGAAACGAAACAGTAAACCCCTTACCCATCTACCAAGATGCAAACGCAAATATCTATACGGTAGGCCAGGTTTTTTAATGTGTGGTTCAGAATAGGCCATATATTTTACAACCGTGCATTTAATCTGGTTCTTTCTGTCCCGCTCTTCACTATATAAATCATACAATGCCCTTGAGGTGATGGTCTTATGGGAGCGATTTATTAGGTGTGGTGATGTGAACAGGGAAGCCAAACCCACGCTTGCGAGGCACTCTTTTACTGATTTCAGCCATGGAATATGGTGTCCCCTATCGCACTTTAGACAATCCAAAATAATGTCACCAGTCAATGTAGCAGCCGTATTGTTCCATATCTTTATCCAGAACAATGCTGGTCTTGATCTCACAAAATCCTCTATGTAGGGAATATTTAGTTCATTATGACATACATAGGTTGGAGAACAGATAACCCCCCCCAATACCTTACGACAGAATCTATTTTCTTCTGTTTGAATGGAGGAGCACTTGGTATAACCCCAAACCTCAGCGCCGTAAGTGCCGGTTGGCATGCATTGGGTTTGGTATATCTTCACCAGGGGAGTTATCACATCAGCTTGGGTGGGTTGCCTCAAAGAGGTTACACAATTGATGGCCTTGCCCAGCTTATTCCTGGCATAAGAAACATGGGCATGCCACGTACCACTATTTGAAAGTAGGAGCCCTAAATAGGGAAAAGTGCTGGTACTTTTTAAAACATTTGACCCTGAAATAATCTGGGGAATTTTGTGATTTTTTGGCCCACAGCTCATAATCAGTGATTTTTTAAAATTGGTTGTTAAGCCTAAATCGGCCATAAAAAGGACAAACCCTGAAATTAAAATACGCAGTGCCTTCGGAGTACGGCCCATCAGGACCGCATCATCTGCGTAAAGAAGGGTGGGTATAGGGGCTCCATTAATGTAAGGCACATCACTAGTTAGGGTGCTCAAAGTGCCGCTTAGTTTATTAATGTACAAAATAAAAAGGAGGGGGGCCAGCACACACCCTTGTCTCACCCCCCTACCAATGTTAATATCATTGGAAACTTCACCCATTTGATTCACACGTACACAAGCTTTAAGATCACGGTGTAAAAAAGCTAAAAAATGTACCAGATGGTCATCCAAACCATATTCGAGAAGGGTAGACCAAAGCCGGGAGCGATTAACAAAATCAAAAGCCGAGCTCAGATCCATAAAACCAAAATATAAAGGGGATTTCTTTGCAATATTATATTTTCCCATGATCAAGTTCAAATTCAAGCATTGTTCCACCGTTCCGACACTACTGCGGAACCCAAACTGGCTAGGATGTAGGATGTTGTTCTCATCTGTCCAAGTTCTTATCCTTTTAAATAAGATCCGTCCCAAAACTTTTAAGGTGTTATCTATTAAAGAAATTGGGCGATAACACCCAGGATCCAGCCTATCGCCCTTTTTAAAAATGGGAACAATAATGCTACGTGACCATGTTTCCGGAATCTCTCCTTCAGTTAAATTATTGAAAACATTGCATAGCAAAGGAGCCCAAAACTCTGGTTCACATTTTAATTGGTCTATGGAGAGCCCATCGGATCCGGGTGCTTTGTTCCCGGCGCTTTCTAAAATAGCATCAAAAACCTCAAGTGTGGAAATAGACATTGGGTGTGGAGGGGGTAGCAACAAAGGAGTGTTATCTGGTGTTGCGTAAATTTTGCCAAAGTGCGCAACCCAGATCGGACCGGTGATGTTACAATTAATTTCGGTCAAATTTGAGCCGATAGATCTTATTTCCTTTACCTCCTTCCAAAACCCAGTGGTATCTTTTAGGTCAGCAGATCGTGCCAGGGAATCCCAGTGGGTTTTCAATAAATCGTTTGATCTGGTACGTAAAGCAAGCTTATACTCTGCTCTAAGCAGCCTTACCCGCAGTATGTCCCTCGGTTCAGCTTTTAAGGCAGCTCTAAGCATCCTATTCGCTTTTGAGCATGGGGCATCGAACCACCTAGGCCTTTCCTCAGCCTTACTAGAGGCTGGTCTAGAAATTTCACCTTTAATTACATTGCAGAGTTCAGAAAACGCTTTAACCACATTTATCCCTTGGTCCTCTGTGGTAAGACAATCTTTAATCAAAGATGGATATTTCTTACATACTACTGCCAGGATTCCCTTATTGTCTGCTCCCTTCCAGATTACCCTCAGCTTGTCTGTCGAGACTACCAGACCCCTTGCGCCTATTTCGCGTTTTGGACACTTACCCTTCGGTATTGATAAATGGATGGCAATTGGGTAATGATCACTGTAAATTTCACACACTACTTCTGCCCTTATTAATGCCTTTGCAACGGTGTGTGAAACAAAAACATAATCAATCGTTGTACCACCCCCGTGACCAATAAAGGTGGGGAATGGGGATGCATGGTTTTCCATACCTGCATACTCCATGCAGTTAACAAGTTCACTAGAAGAGAGAAAATCTAACAGTTCTATACCTCTTTTACATGGGGGATTTCTTGAATGTACATGTGCATTAAAATCTCCCCCTAAACATATGCCATCAAATTTTCCATACACCTGTCCGTCCATGATTACATTAATAAAATCAAATAAGAGAATAAAATTAGAGTTAGGTTGGGACAAAAAATCATTGTTATAGAAATTGATTAAACACAGTTTTATCCTCTGAGTATACGAGAGTGCCATGAAACTAGGACAATTTGTTTGTAGTTCGTCAATTTTCACTTCAGCATTAATTTTTATCCAAATGGACAATCCACCACTCGGACGACCAACCAAAGGGGCCAGAGCAGTCCTATTATGGCAACTATACCCCTCAAACAATAAGTCCTCAACACACCAAGTTTCTTGGAACATCATTATGTCATAATAATTGACGCAATCCCTCCATGAAGGAATTCCCATTTTGGACTTCAGGCCCGCAATGTTCCAACTAAGAATTGTTAGATTATTATTTTTATTATTCCTCAAACATGCACCCTGGTTGGTGCTTGGGGCAGTTTTAGGTATAACAACGCTTTGTTGAACACTTAGTAGACTGGGTGGAGAGATCTCCAGTGTTAACAGGGTCGCCTCTGGGGGTGATTCCTCTAACTGTGCTGCCTCAGAACACACAGGAAGTGGTTTAGTGGTTTCAGTGGGCAGTCAGTCCAAAAAGTCCAGGTCCTGGAATATTCCAAACCTATTCTGTAAGGGAAAAACTGGGGGGGGTTGCATCAACTTGTTGGGAGGACGGTAAAAATATTTTAAGGGTAATGGGGTCACCACAGTAGACGGACCATGACGACCAGGATTATTGTTCAGCAGATATTTTGCTGTACCCGGTTTTCTAAAATTAATTACAATGCAGTCCCCATTAATGTTTTTGTAAAGGGGACCGACCCAGGTTACTCGCCGTGTGGTTATGATTTCTTTTGCAATATCATAACCCACCCCCTTATGCTTTGTTAGCCAATCTATACACTTGTTGTGAAGTTGAACCCATGATTCTCCTTGACCTTCCTTAAGCGGTGGGATTCCAGCCAGAACTAGAACATAGGGACAAGCCTCAGGTGGAAGATGTAGGGCCGGGCCTTGATGTTTGATAGGCCTATTGTCCTCATGCATAGTCTTTTTGTCGTGCTGGCTGTGATTGACAGGACCCTTCTGGGCTAAGGTGGTCTGCTTCGCTACATTACTCTTTCGAATAGAATTAGTTGATGATCCGCTTGCATCGTTAGCGGAAACAGAGGATTTAGTCGAAGCAACATATCCATGTGTAGGGTTACATGGGGGTAAGGGGGTGTTGGTTTGACAAGCAGACGAGTTACTGCCTGTTGTGCCCTTATTTTTAGATACCTTTGGTGTGTCAGACTGTATTGGATTAATTACAGCTTGTTGTTCCACTGTCCTTGTATTGCCATGGTCACCTGTAGTAAGGACACGAGTAGTGGTTTCAAGGTCTTTTAGCAATCGTTCTACTCTCATTTTGTCCAAGTTTGCTATACCTTTTCTCTTAGCATCCTCGTTTTTAATTATATTCTCCAATTTATCAAGTCTTTTAAAAATATTATTAAATTGTTTGATCATCTGACCTTCCAAATTTTTAAAAATTGTATCGACAACAGTCTCAATAAGGTTCCCCTCTGACTTGGAATAATGATTGAATTTGTCAATTCCGTGGAGGGGCTCAGTCTGGGTGGAGATAGATATATTATTTAACCCCTCGTTATTTATAACGACCATATCACCCAGATGCAGTTGATCCTGTGTGGGTACTATATGCTGGACCAACTTTTGTCTCTTCCCCTTGTTCCACATACTTTGTGGGGTTGGTTGGTTAACAGTCCTTAGTGGCTGCTTCCGTTTGTTGTAGGTTATTTTAGCAGGGCCCCTCTTTCTCTTGGCTGCAACTTTATCAGATACCTTGTTTGCGGCCTCTGTAGATGTTTTTACTGAGGCATGGCCAGGAGTCACTTCTGGTGCTATGTATGTAACAGTGTCATCATCGTCTAAGACAATTGGTACTTCTGTAGCGGGATGTGAGGATTTTACAACAATTATTTCAGGGGTTATATGGGTATTGCCATTACCATTGAGACTGGCGGTGGCATGTAGTAGGTTAATACTCGTCGGACCCATTGAAAATCTCCTCTCAGTCTCAACTATCTCGTTGAACGCAGTATCTATTAATGTCTCAAACGACGTTAGCAGTATTACAGGGGACTCTGCGTCCTGGATCAGGATGTCAACATTATCACTTGTAGCGGTACAATCAGCCATTGTGGACAGCTTAATAGAAAACTAACCTTATTGACAATGTTGATGGGGTGGCCCGCCCGACCACTGTTGACCTCTGAGGGCCTCAGAGGGCCCGCCCTTTGCCCGGGCTTCGCCCCGGGCGTCCCGCTCGCGTCCCGCGACGCGGGGGTGCTCCTCCTTTTGTGCGCCTCTGATAGCGCTCCCTCTGCGCTGCCGCGTCACTCAGACGCGCCGCCGCGGTGCCCGCCGGGATTTGGAGTCTCCCGGAGCGGCGGCGCGGAGTCAGCTGTCCCTTGACTCTTGGCGGTGGCGGCGGCATGGGCAATGGCCTCTGCCTTCCTCTGGCAGTTCAGGAGGTAAGTGAGTGTGACTCTCAGCGGTGGCGGCGGTTCCGAAATGGACCATTTTTCACCTTTCTGAAGCATGACGTAATGGGGGGGTGTTATCTCTTTTGTCAAAAATCACCTGTTTTTGCTTGAACATTAAATGCCTCCAAATGGTATTTAATTCACTTCCCGGGATGAAGAAACACTTTTTGAGACCTCAGAGTGAGTAAATTGGCCATTTTCATGCACTTTTAACTGTTCCACAAATCTTGTGTTTAGGGCCCCAGGAAGCATGAAAATCACTTTAAACATGCTAATTTTAGCTCTTAAACTGATTATCTACCTACAAATGTGAACTGACGTTCAAAAATAAAACATTTGAAAAAGGACCATTTTTCACCTTTCTGAAGCATGACGTAATGGGGGGGTGTTATCTCTTTTGTCAAAAATCACCTGTTTTTGCTTGAACATTAAATGCCTCCAAATGGTATTTAATTCACTTCCCGGGCCCCTGGAAGCATGAAAATCACTTTAAACATGCCAATTTTAGCTCTTAAACTGATGATCTACCCACAAATGTGAACTGACGTTCAAAAATAAAACATTTGAAAACGGACCATTTTTCACCTTTCTGAAGCATGACGTAATGGGGGGGTGTTATCTCTTTTGTCAAAAATCACCTGTTTTTGCTTGAACATTAAATGCCTCCAAATGGTATTTAATTCACTTCCCGGGATGAAGAAACCCTTTTTGACACCTCAGAGTGAGTAAATTGGCCATTTTCATGCACTTTTAACTGTTCCACAAATGTTGCGTTTAGGGCCCCTGGAAGCATGGAAATCACTTTAAACATGCTAATTTTAGCTCTTAAACTGATGATCTACCTACAAATGTGAACTGACGTTCAAAAATAAAACATTTGAAAACGGACCATTTTTCACCTTTCTGAAGCATGACGTAATGGGGGGGTGTTATCTCTTTTGTCAAAAATCACCTGTTTTTGCTTGAACATTAAATGCCTCCAAATGGTATTTAATTCACTTCCCGGGATGAAGAAACACTTTTTGAGACCTCAGAGTGAGTAAATTGGCCATTTTCATGCACTTTTAACTGTTCCACAAATCTTGTGTTTAGGGCCCCTGGAAGCATGAAAATCACTTTAAACATGCTAATTTTAGCTCTTAAACTGATTATCTACCTACAAATGTGAACTGACGTTCAAAAATAAAACATTTGAAAAAGGACCATTTTTCACCTTTCTGAAGCATGACGTAATGGGGGGGTGTTATCTCTTTTGTCAAAAATCACCTGTTTTTGCTTGAACATTTAATGCCTCCAAATGGTATTTAATTCACTTCCCGGGCCCCTGGAAGCATGAAAATCACTTTAAACATGCTAATTTTAGCTCTTAAACTGATGATCTACCCACAAATGTGAACTGACGTTCAAAAATAAAACATTTGAAAACGGACCATTTTTCACCTTTCTGAAGCATGACGTAATGGGGGGGTGTTATCTCTTTTGTCAAAAATCATCTGTTTTTGCTTGAACATTAAATGCCTCCAAATGGTATTTAATTCACTTCCCGGGATGAAGAAACACTTTTTGAGACCTCAGAGTGAGTAAATTGGCCATTTTCATGCACTTTTAACTGTTCCACAAATCTTGTGTTTAGGGCCCCTGGAAGCATGAAAATCACTTTAAACATGCTAATTTTAGCTCTTAAACTGATTATCTACCTACAAATGTGAACTGACGTTCAAAAATAAAACATTTGAAAAAGGACCATTTTTCACCTTTCTGAAGCATGACGTAATGGGGGGGGGGGTTATCTCTTTTGTCAAAAATCACCTGTTTTTGCTTGAACATTTAATGCCTCCAAATGGTATTTAATTCACTTCCCGGGCCCCTGGAAGCATGAAAATCACTTTAAACATGCTAATTTTAGCTCTTAAACTGATGATCTACCCACAAATGTGAACTGACGTTCAAAAATAAAACATTTGAAAACGGACAATTTTTCACCTTTCTGAAGCATGACGTAATAAGGGGGTGTTATCTCTTTTGTCAAAAATCACCTGTTTTTGCTTGAACATTAAATGCCTCCAAATGGTATTTAATTCACTTCCCAGGCCCCTGGAAGCATGAAAATCACTTTAAACATGCTAATTTTAGCTCTTAAACTGATGATCTACCTACAAATGTGAACTGACATTCAAAAATAAAACATTTGAAAACGGACCATTTTCACCTTTCTGAAGCATGACGTAATGGGGGGGGTGTTATCTCTTTTGTCAAAAATCACCTGTTTTTGCTTGAACATTAAATGCCTCCAAATGGTATTTAATTCACTTCCCGGGCCCCTGGAAGCATGAAAATCACTTTAAATATGCCAATTTTAGCTCTTAAACTGATGATCTACCTACAAATGTGAACTGACGTTCAAAAATAAAACATTTGAAAACGGACCATTTTTCACCTTTCTGAAGCATGACGTAATGGGGGGTGTTATCTCTTTTGTCAAAAATCACCTGTTTTTGCTTGAACATCAAATCCTCCAAATTGGTATTTTATTCACTTCCGCGGATGAAGAAACCCTTTTTGACACCTCAGAGTGAGTAAATTGGCCATTTTCATGCACTTTTAACTGTTCCACAAAGCTTGCGTTTAGGCCCCTGGAAGCATGAAAATCACTTTAAACATGCTAATTTTAGCTCTTAAACTGATGATCTACCTACAAATGTGAACTGACGTTCAAAAATAAAACATTTGAAAACGGACCATTTTTCACCTTTCTGAAGCATGACGTAATGGGGGGGGTGTTATCTCTTTTTTGTCAAAAATCACCTGTTTTTGCTTGAACATTAAATGCCTCCAAATGGTATTTAATTCACTTCCCGGGCCCCTGGAAGCATGAAAATCACTTTAAACATGCTAATTTTAGCTCTTAAACTAATGATCTACCTACAAATGTGAACTGACGTTCAAAAATAAAACATTTGAAAGCGGACCAAGTCAGTCAAGTCAAAAGATCTTTATTCGGAATAAAAAACATCCATAAAAGTACAAACAAAAAACATTTCAAAAACATTCAATTCAATAATTACAATTGGAGAATAATACGAGCACAATCAAATCAAAATCTATTATAATTTCACAACTGTACCAAATTTGTCCTTCCCTAGTGATAGATTTAAAAATTGTTAAGAGAAGAAAATATTAAAAAACACACAATTTTAAAACCTTTGTTTAAAAAAGACGGGCATCACATTATTATAATATTATCTATTTACACATAATTACCAAAGATAAAAATGGTGGGTTTAAAAAATTATTTATCATAAAAGTGCAAAATAGAAAGTGCAGTGTGCTATAATTATGCATCAATATTAAGGGTGGCTCTCGATCTAACAGCAGCTTTGAGGAAACAGCTCATCCTAAAAATAACTTCGTCTGATCCCAATACCTGAAAGGACCGGAGTGCCAATTTAAAATTAGTCAATTCATTTTTCTTACAATAGGGCATTAGATAATGTACAGTGAATTTTTTATAAAAACCACAGAAGAACAGGAAATGCATGAGACTTTGCTTCATGTAAGGGTTACAGGGGCAATTTAGAGTTTCAAGATGTTTATTGTATCCCAGAGGGAAGTTCAGTAAATTAACTATACTCCCCTCTCGGAAACGAAACAGTAAACCCCTTACCCATCTACCAAGATGCAAACGCAAATATCTATACGGTAGGCCAGGTTTTTTAATGTGTGGTTCAGAATAGGCCATATATTTTACAACCGTGCATTTAATCTGGTTCTTTCTGTCCCGCTCTTCACTATATAAATCATACAATGCCCTTGAGGTGATGGTCTTATGGGAGCGATTTATTAGGTGTGGTGATGTGAACAGGGAAGCCAAACCCACGCTTGCGAGGCACTCTTTTACTGATTTCAGCCATGGAATATGGTGTCCCCTATCGCACTTTAGACAATCCAAAATAATGTCACGGGTCAATGTAGCAGCCGTATTGTTCCATATCTTTATCCAGAACAATGCTGGTCTTGATCTCACAAAATCCTCTATGTAGGGAATATTTAGTTCATTATGACATACATAGGTTGGAGAACAGATAACCCCCCAATACCTCAAGACAGACAATCTATTTTCTTCTGTTTGAATGGAGGAGCACTTGGTATAACCCCAAACCTCAGCGCCGTAAGTGCCGGTTGGCATGCATTGGGTTTGGTATATCTTCACCAGGGGAGTTATCACATCAGCTGGGTGGGTTGCCTCAAAGAGGTTACACAATTGATGGCCTTGCCCAGCTTATTCCTGGCATAAGAAACATGGGCATGCCACGTACCACTATTTGAAAATAGGAGCCCTAAATAGGGAAAAGTGCTGGTACTTTTTAAAACATTTGACCCTGAAATAATCTGGGAATTTTGTGATTTTTTGGCCCACAGCTCATAATCAGTGATTTTTAAATTGGTTGTTAAGCCTAAATCGGCCATAAAAAGGACAAACCCTGAAATTAAAATACGCAGTGCCTTCGGAGTACGGCCCATCAGGACCGCATCATCTGCGTAAAGAAGGGTGGGTATAGAGGGCTCCATTAATGTAAGGCACATCACTAGTTAGGGTGCTCAAAGTGCCGCTTAGTATATTAATGTACAAAATAAAAAGGAGGGGGCCAGCACACACCCTTGTCTCACCCCCCTACCAATGTTAATATCATTGGAAACTTCACCCATTTGATTCACACGTACACAAGCTTTAAGATCACGGTGTAAAAAAGCTAAAAAATGTACCAGATGGTCATCCAAACCATATTCGAGAAGGGTAGACCAAAGCCGGGGGAGCGATTAACAAAATCAAAAGCCGAGCTCAGATCCATAAAACCAAAATATAAAGGGGATTTCTTTGCAATATTATATTTTCCCATGATCAAGTTCAAATTCAAGCATTGTTCCACCGTTCCGACACTACTGCGGAACCCAAACTGGCTAGGATGTAGGATGTTGTTCTCATCTGTCCAAGTTCTTATCCTTTTAAATAAGATCCATCCCAAAACTTTTAAGGTGTTATCTATTAAAGAAATTGGGCGATAACACCCAGGATCCAGCCTATCGCCCTTTTTAAAAATGGGAACAATAATGCTACGTGACCATGTTTCCGGAATCTCTCCTTCAGTTAAATTATTGAAAACATTGCATAGCAAAGGAGCCCAAAACTCTGGTTCACATTTTAATTGGTCTATGGAGAGCCCATCGGATCCGGGTGCTTTGTTCCCGGCGCTTTCTAAAATAGCATCAAAAACCTCAAGTGTGGAAATAGACATTGGGGTGGAGGGGGTAGCAACAAAGGAGTGTTATCTGGTGTTGCGTAAATTTTGCCAAAGTGCGCAACCCAGATCGGACCGGTGATGTTACAATTAATTTCGGTCAAATTTGAGCCGATAGATCTTATTTCCTTTACCTCCTTCCAAAACCCAGTGGTATCTTTTAGGTCAGCAGATCGTGCCAGGGAATCCCATGTGGGTTTTCAATAAATCGTTTGATCTGGTACGTAAAGCAAGCTTATACTCTGCTCTAAGCAGCCTTACCCACAGTATGTCCCTCGGTTCAGCTTTTAAGGCAGCTCTAAGCATCCTATTCGCTTTTGAGCATGGGGCATCGAACCACCTAGGCCTTTCCTCAGCCTTACTAGAGGCTGGTCTAGAAATTTCACCTTTAATTACATTGCAGAGTTCAGAAAACGCTTTAACCACATTTATCCCTTGGTCCTCTGTGGTAAGACAATCTTTAATCAAAGATGGATATTTCTTACATACTACTGCCAGGATTCCCTTATTGTCTGCTCCCTTCCAGATTACCCTCAGCTTGTCTGTCGAGACTACCAGACCCCTTGCGCCTATTTCGCGTTTTGGACACTTACCCTTCGGTATTGATAAATGGATGGCAATTGGGTAATGATCACTGTAAATTTCACACACTACTTCTGCCCTTATTAATGCCTTTGCAACGGTGTGTGAAACAAAAACATAATCAATCGTTGTACCACCCCCGTGACCAATAAAGGTGGGGATTGGGGATGCATGGTTTTCCATACCTGCATACTCCATGCAGTTAACAAGTTCACTAGAAGAGAGAAAATCTAACAGTTCTATACCTCTTTTACATGGGGGGATTTCTTGAATGTACATGTGCATTAAAATCTCCCCCTAAACATATGCCATCAAATTTTCCATACACCTGTCCGTCCATGATTACATTAATAAAATCAAATAAGAGAATAAAATTAGAGTTAGGTTGGGACAAAAAATCATTGTTATAGAAATTGATTAAACACAGTTTTATCCTCTGAGTATACGAGAGTGCCATGAAACTAGGACAATTTGTTTGTAGTTCGTCAATTTTCACTTCAGCATTAATTTTTATCCAAATGGACAATCCACCACTCGGACGACCAACCAAAGGGGCCAGAGCAGTCCTATTATGGCAACTATACCCCTCAAACAATAAGTCCTCAACACACCAAGTTTCTTGGAACATCATTATGTCATAATAATTGACGCAATCCCTCCATGAAGGAATTCCCATTTTGGACTTCAGGCCCGCAATGTTCCAACTAAGAATTGTTAGATTATTATTTTTATTATTCCTCAAACATGCACCCTGGTTGGTGCTTGGGGCAGTTTTAGGTATAACAACGCTTTGTTGAACACTTAGTAGACTGGGTGGAGAGATCTCCAGTGTTAACAGGGTCGCCTCTGGGGGTGATTCCTCTAACTGTGCTGCCTCAGAACACACAGGAAGTGGTTTAGTGGTTTCAGTGGGCAGTCAGTCCAAAAAGTCCAGGTCCTGGAATATTCCAAACCTATTCTGTAAGGGAAAAACTGGGGGGGGTTGCATCAACTTGTTGGGAGGACGGTAAAAATATTTTAAGGGTAATGGGGTCACCACAGTAGACGGACCATGACGACCAGGATTATTGTTCAGCAGATATTTTGCTGTACCCGGTTTTCTAAAATTAATTACAATGCAGTCCCCATTAATGTTTTTGTAAAGGGGACCGACCCAGGTTACTCGCCGTGTGGTTATGATTTCTTTTGCAATATCATAACCCACCCCCTTATGCTTTGTTAGCCAATCTATACACTTGTTGTGAAGTTGAACCCATGATTCTCCTTGACCTTCCTTAAGCGGTGGGATTCCAGCCAGAACTAGAACATAGGGACAAGCCTCAGGTGGAAGATGTAGGGCCGGGCCTTGATGTTTGATAGGCCTATTGTCCTCATGCATAGTCTTTTTGTCGTGCTGGCTGTGATTGACAGGACCCTTCTGGGCTAAGGTGGTCTGCTTCGCTACATTACTCTTTCGAATAGAATTAGTTGATGATCCGCTTGCATCGTTAGCGGAAACAGAGGATTTAGTCGAAGCAACATATCCATGTGTAGGGTTACATGGGGGTAAGGGGGTGTTGGTTTGACAAGCAGACGAGTTACTGCCTGTTGTGCCCTTATTTTTAGATACCTTTGGTGTGTCAGACTGTATTGGATTAATTACAGCTTGTTGTTCCACTGTCCTTGTATTGCCATGGTCACCTGTAGTAAGGACACGAGTAGTGGTTTCAAGGTCTTTTAGCAATCGTTCTACTCTCATTTTGTCCAAGTTTGCTATACCTTTTCTCTTAGCATCCTCGTTTTTAATTATATTCTCCAATTTATCAAGTCTTTTAAAAATATTATTAAATTGTTTGATCATCTGACCTTCCAAATTTTTAAAAATTGTATCGACAACAGTCTCAATAAGGTTCCCCTCTGACTTGGAATAATGATTGAATTTGTCAATTCCGTGGAGGGGCTCAGTCTGGGTGGAGATAGATATATTATTTAACCCCTCGTTATTTATAACGACCATATCACCCAGATGCAGTTGATCCTGTGTGGGTACTATATGCTGGACCAACTTTTGTCTCTTCCCCTTGTTCCACATACTTTGTGGGGTTGGTTGGTTAACAGTCCTTAGTGGCTGCTTCCGTTTGTTGTAGGTTATTTTAGCAGGGCCCCTCTTTCTCTTGGCTGCAACTTTATCAGATACCTTGTTTGCGGCCTCTGTAGATGTTTTTACTGAGGCATGGCCAGGAGTCACTTCTGGTGCTATGTATGTAACAGTGTCATCATCGTCTAAGACAATTGGTACTTCTGTAGCGGGATGTGAGGATTTTACAACAATTATTTCAGGGGTTATATGGGTATTGCCATTACCATTGAGACTGGCGGTGGCATGTAGTAGGTTAATACTCGTCGGACCCATTGAAAATCTCCTCTCAGTCTCAACTATCTCGTTGAACGCAGTATCTATTAATGTCTCAAACGACGTTAGCAGTATTACAGGGGACTCTGCGTCCTGGATCAGGATGTCAACATTATCACTTGTAGCGGTACAATCAGCCATTGTGGACAGCTTAATAGAAAACTAACCTTATTGACAATGTTGATGGGGTGGCCCGCCCGACCACTGTTGACCTCTGAGGGCCTCAGAGGGCCCGCCCTTTGCCCGGGCTTCGCCCCGGGCGTCCCGCTCGCGTCCCGCGACGCGGGGGTGCTCCTCCTTTTGTGCGCCTCTGATAGCGCTCCCTCTGCGCTGCCGCGTCACTCAGACGCGCCGCCGCGGTGCCCGCCGGGATTTGGAGTCTCCCGGAGCGGCGGCGCGGAGTCAGCTGTCCCTTGACTCTTGGCGGTGGCGGCGGCATGGGCAATGGCCTCTGCCTTCCTCTGGCAGTTCAGGAGGTAAGTGAGTGTGACTCTCAGCGGTGGCGGCGGTTCCGAAATGGACCATTTTTCACCTTTCTGAAGCATGACGTAATGGGGGGGTGTTATCTCTTTTGTCAAAAATCACCTGTTTTTGCTTGAACATTAAATGCCTCCAAATGGTATTTAATTCACTTCCCGGGATGAAGAAACACTTTTTGAGACCTCAGAGTGAGTAAATTGGCCATTTTCATGCACTTTTAACTGTTCCACAAATCTTGTGTTTAGGGCCCCTGGAAGCATGAAAATCACTTTAAACATGCTAATTTTAGCTCTTAAACTGATTATCTACCTACAAATGTGAACTGACGTTCAAAAATAAAACATTTGAAAAAGGACCATTTTTCACCTTTCTGAAGCATGACGTAATGGGGGGGTGTTATCTCTTTTGTCAAAAATCACCTGTTTTTGCTTGAACATTAAATGCCTCCAAATGGTATTTAATTCACTTCCCGGGCCCCTGGAAGCATGAAAATCACTTTAAACATGCCAATTTTAGCTCTTAAACTGATGATCTACCCACAAATGTGAACTGACGTTCAAAAATAAAACATTTGAAAACGGACCATTTTTCACCTTTCTGAAGCATGACGTAATGGGGGGGTGTTATCTCTTTTGTCAAAAATCACCTGTTTTTGCTTGAACATTAAATGCCTCCAAATGGTATTTAATTCACTTCCCGGGATGAAGAAACCCTTTTTGACACCTCAGAGTGAGTAAATTGGCCATTTTCATGCACTTTTAACTGTTCCACAAATGTTGCGTTTAGGGCCCCTGGAAGCATGGAAATCACTTTAAACATGCTAATTTTAGCTCTTAAACTGATGATCTACCTACAAATGTGAACTGACGTTCAAAAATAAAACATTTGAAAACGGACCATTTTTCACCTTTCTGAAGCATGACGTAATGGGGGGGTGTTATCTCTTTTGTCAAAAATCACCTGTTTTTGCTTGAACATTAAATGCCTCCAAATGGTATTTAATTCACTTCCCGGGATGAAGAAACACTTTTTGAGACCTCAGAGTGAGTAAATTGGCCATTTTCATGCACTTTTAACTGTTCCACAAATCTTGTGTTTAGGGCCCCTGGAAGCATGAAAATCACTTTAAACATGCTAATTTTAGCTCTTAAACTGATTATCTACCTACAAATGTGAACTGACGTTCAAAAATAAAACATTTGAAAAAGGACCATTTTTCACCTTTCTGAAGCATGACGTAATGGGGGGGTGTTATCTCTTTTGTCAAAAATCACCTGTTTTTGCTTGAACATTTAATGCCTCCAAATGGTATTTAATTCACTTCCCGGGCCCCTGGAAGCATGAAAATCACTTTAAACATGCTAATTTTAGCTCTTAAACTGATGATCTACCCACAAATGTGAACTGACGTTCAAAAATAAAACATTTGAAAACGGACCATTTTTCACCTTTCTGAAGCATGACGTAATGGGGGGGTGTTATCTCTTTTGTCAAAAATCACCTGTTTTTGCTTGAACATTAAATGCCTCCAAATGGTATTTAATTCACTTCCCGGGATGAAGAAACCCTTTTTGACACCTCAGAGTGAGTAAATTGGCCATTTTCATGCACTTTTAACTGTTCCACAAATCTTGCGTTTAGGGCCCCTGGAAGCATGAAAATCACTTTAAACATGCTAATTTTAGCTCTTAAACTGATGATCTACCTACAAATGTGAACTGACGTTCAAAAATAAAACATTTGAAAATGGACCATTTTTCACCTTTCTGAAGCATGACGTAATGGGGGGGTGTTATCTCTTTTGTCAAAAATCACCTGTTTTTGCTTGAACATTAAATGCCTCCAAATGGTATTTAATTCACTTCCCGGGATGAAGAAACACTTTTTGAGACCTCAGAGTGAGTAAATGGGCCATTTTCATGCACTTTTAACTGTTCCACAAATCTTGTGTTTAGGGCCGCTGGAAGCATGAAAATCACTTTAAACATGCTAATTTTAGCTCTTAAACTGATGATCTACCTACAAATGTGAACTGACGTTCAAAAATAAAACATTTGAAAACGGACCATTTTTCACCTTTCTGAAGCATGACGTAATGGGGGGGTGTTATCTCTTTTGTCAAAAATCACCTGTTTTTGCTTGAACATTAAATGCCTCCAAATGGTATTTAATTCACTTCCCGGGCCCCTGGAAGCATGAAAATCACTTTAAACATGCTAATTTTAGCTCTTAAACTGATGATCTACCTACAAATGTGAACTGACGTTCAAAAATAAAACATTTGAAAATGGACCATTTTTCACCTTTCTGAAGCATGACGTAATGGGGGGGGTGTTATCTCTTTTGTCAAAAATCACCTGTTTTTGCTTGAACATTAAATGCCTCCAAATGGTATTTAATTCACTTCCCGGGATGAAGAAACACTTTTTGAGACCTCAGAGTGAGTAAATTGGCCATTTTCATGCACTTTTAACTGTTCCACAAATCTTGTGTTTAGGGCCCCTGGAAGCATGAAAATCACTTTAAACATGCTAATTTTAGCTCTTAAACTGATTATCTACCTACAAATGTGAACTGACGTTCAAAAATAAAACATTTGAAAACGGACCATTTTTCACCTTTCTGAAGCATGACGTAATGGGGGGGTGTTATCTCTTTTGTCAAAAATCACCTGTTTTTGCTTGAACATTAAATGCCTCCAAATGGTATTTAATTCACTTCCCGGGCCCCTGGAAGCATGAAAATCACTTTAAACATGCCAATTTTAGCTCTTAAACTGATGATCTACCCACAAATGTGAACTGACGTTCAAAAATAAAACATTTGAAAACGGACCATTTTTCACCTTTCTGAAGCATGACGTAATGGGGGGGTGTTATCTCTTTTGTCAAAAATCACCTGTTTTTGCTTGAACATTAAATGCCTCCAAATGGTATTTAATTCACTTCCCGGGATGAAGAAACCCTTTTTGACACCTCAGAGTGAGTAAATTGGCCATTTTCATGCACTTTTAACTGTTCCACAAATCTTGCGTTTAGGGCCCCTGGAAGCATGAAAATCACTTTAAACATGCTAATTTTAGCTCTTAAACTGATGATCTACCTACAAATGTGAACTGACGTTCAAAAATAAAACATTTGAAAAAGGACCATTTTTCACCTTTCTGAAGCATGACGTAATGGGGGGTGTTATCTCTTTTGTCAAAAATCACCTGTTTTTGCTTGAACATTTAATGCCTCCAAATGGTATTTAATTCACTTCCCGGGCCCCTGGAAGCATGAAAATCACTTTAAACATGCTAATTTTAGCTCTTAAACTGATGATCTACCCACAAATGTGAACTGACGTTCAAAAATAAAACATTTGAAAACGGACCATTTTTCACCTTTCTGAAGCATGACGTAATGGGGGGGTGTTATCTCTTTTGTCAAAAATCACCTGTTTTTGCTTGAACATTAAATGCCTCCAAATGGTATTTAATTCACTTCCCGGGATGAAGAAACCCTTTTTGACACCTCAGAGTGAGTAAATTGGCCATTTTCATGCACTTTTAACTGTTCCACAAATCTTGCGTTTAGGGCCCCTGGAAGCATGAAAATCACTTTAAACATGCTAATTTTAGCTCTTAAACTGATGATCTACCTACAAATGTGAACTGACGTTCAAAAATAAAACATTTGAAAACGGACCATTTTTCACCTTTCTGAAGCATGACGTAATGGGGGGGTGTTATCTCTTTTGTCAAAAATCACCTGTTTTTGCTTGAACATTAAATGCCTCCAAATGGTATTTAATTCACTTCCCGGGCCCCTGGAAGCATGAAAATCACTTTAAACATGCTAATTTTAGCTCTTAAACTGATGATCTACCTACAAATGTGAACTGACGTTCAAAAATAAAACATTTGAAAACGGACCATTTTTCACCTTTCTGAAGCATGACGTAATGGGGGGGTGTTATCTCTTTTGTCAAAAATCACCTGTTTTTGCTTGAACATTAAATGCCTCCAAATGGTATTTAATTCACTTCCCAGGCCCCTGGAAGCATGAAAATCACTTTAAACATGCTAATTTTAGCTCTTAAACTGATGATCTACCTACAAATGTGAACTGACATTCAAAAATAAAACATTTGAAAACGGACCATTTTTCACCTTTCTGAAGCATGACGTAATGGGGGGGTGTTATCTCTTTTGTCAAAAATCACCTGTTTTTGCTTGAACATTAAATGCCTCCAAATGGTATTTAATTCACTTCCCGGGCCCCTGGAAGCATGAAAATCACTTTAAATATGCCAATTTTAGCTCTTAAACTGATGATCTACCTATAAATGTGAACTGACGTTCAAAAATAAAACATTTGAAAACGGACCATTTTTCACCTTTCTGAAGCATGACGTAATGGGGGGTGTTATCTCTTTTGTCAAAAATCACCTGTTTTTGCTTGAACATCAAATGCCTCCAAATGGTATTTTATTCACTTCCCGGGATGAAGAAACCCTTTTTGACACCTCAGAGTGGGTAAATTGGCCATTTTCATGCACTTTTAACTGTTCCACAAAGCTTGCGTTTAGGGCCCCTGGAAGCATGAAAATCACTTTAAATATGCCAATTTTAGCTCTTAAACTGATGATCTACCTATAAATGTGAACTGACGTTCAAAAATAAAACATTTGAAAACGGACCATTTTTCACCTTTCTGAAGCATGACGTAATGGGGGGGGGTGTTATCTCTTTTTGTACAAAATCACCTGTTTTTGCTTGAACATTAAATGCCTCCAAATGGTATTTAATTCACTTCCCGGGCCCCTGGAAGGTTGAAAATCACTTTAAACATGCTAATTTTAGCTCTTAAACTGATGATCTACCCACAAATGTGAACTGACGTTCAAAAATAAAACATTTGAAAACGGACCATTTTTCACCTTTCTGAAGCATGACGTAATGGGGGGGTGTTATCTCTTTTGTCAAAAATCATCTGTTTTTGCTTGAACATTAAATGCCTCCAAATGGTATTTAATTCACTTCCCGGGATGAAGAAACACTTTTTGAGACCTCAGAGTGAGTAAATTGGCCATTTTCATGCACTTTTAACTGTTCCACAAATCTTGTGTTTAGGGCCCCTGGAAGCATGAAAATCACTTTAAACATGCTAATTTTAGCTCTTAAACTGATTATCTACCTACAAATGTGAACTGACGTTCAAAAATAAAACATTTGTAAAAGGACCATTTTTCACCTTTCTGAAGCATGACGTAATGGGGGGGGGGGGTTATCTCTTTTGTCAAAAATCACCTGTTTTTGCTTGAACATTTAATGCCTCCAAATGGTATTTAATTCACTTCCCGGGCCCCTGGAAGCATGAAAATCACTTTAAACATGCTAATTTTAGCTCTTAAACTGATGATCTACCCACAAATGTGAACTGACGTTCAAAAATAAAACATTTGAAAACGGACCATTTTTCACCTTTCTGAAGCATGACGTAATGGGGGGGTGTTATCTCTTTTGTCAAAAATCACCTGTTTTTGCTTGAACATTAAATGCCTCCAAATGGTATTTAATTCACTTCCCAGGCCCCTGGAAGCATGAAAATCACTTTAAACATGCTAATTTTAGCTCTTAAACTGATGATCTACCTACAAATGTGAACTGACATTCAAAAATAAAACATTTGAAAACGGACCATTTTTCACCTTTCTGAAGCATGACGTAATGGGGGGGTGTTATCTCTTTTGTCAAAAATCACCTGTTTTTGCTTGAACATTAAATGCCTCCAAATGGTATTTAATTCACTTCCCGGGCCCCTGGAAGCATGAAAATCACTTTAAATATGCCAATTTTAGCTCTTAAACTGATGATCTACCTACAAATGTGAACTGACGTTCAAAAATAAAACATTTGAAAACGGACCATTTTTCACCTTTCTGAAGCATGACGTAATGGGGGGTGTTATCTCTTTTGTCAAAAATCACCTGTTTTTGCTTGAACATCAAATGCCTCCAAATGGTATTTTATTCACTTCCCGGGATGAAGAAACCCTTTTTGACACCTCAGAGTGAGTAAATTGGCCATTTTCATGCACTTTTAACTGTTCCACAAATCTTGCGTTTAGGGCCCCTGGAAGCATGAAAATCCCTTTAAACATGCTAATTTTAGCTCTTAAACTGATGATCTACCTACAAATGTGAACTGACGTTCAAAAATAAAACATTTGAAAACTGACCATTTTTCACCTTTCTGAAGCATGACGTAATGGGGGGTGTTATCTCTTTTGTCAAAAATCACCTGTTTTTGCTTGAACATTTAATGCCTCCAAATGGTATTTAATTCACTTCCCGGGCCCCTGGAAGCATGAAAATCACTTTAAACATGCTAATTTTAGCTCTTAAACTGATGATCTACCCACAAATGTGAACTGACGTTCAAAAATAAAACATTTGAAAACGGACCATTTTTCACCTTTCTGAAGCATGACGTAATGGGGGGGTGTTATCTCTTTTGTCAAAAATCACCTGTTTTTGCTTGAACATTAAATGCCTCCAAATGGTATTTAATTCACTTCCCGGGATGAAGAAACACTTTTTGAGACCTCAGAGTGAGTAAATTGGCCATTTTCATGCACTTTTAACTGTTCCACAAATCTTGTGTTTAGGGCCCCTGGAAGCATGAAAATCACTTTAAACATGCTAATTTTAGCTCTTAAACTGATTATCTACGAACAAATGTGAACTGACGTTCAAAAATAAAACATTTGAAAAAGGACCATTTTTCACCTTTCTGAAGCATGACGTAATGGGGGGGTGTTATCTCTTTTGTCAAAAATCACCTGTTTTTGCTTGAACATTAAATGCCTCCAAATGGTATTTAATTCACTTCCCGGGCCCCTGGAAGCATGAAAATCACTTTAAACATGCCAATTTTAGCTCTTAAACTGATGATCTACCCACAAATGTGAACTGACGTTCAAAAATAAAACATTTGAAAACGGACCATTTTTCACCTTTCTGAAGCATGATGTAATGGGGGGGTGTTATCTCTTTTGTCAAAAATCACCTGTTTTTCCTTGAACATTAAATGCCTCCAAATGGTATTTAATTCACTTCCCGGGATGAAGAAACCTTTTTTGACACCTCAGAGTGAGTAAATTGGCCATTTTCATGCACTTTTAACTGTTCCACAAATCTTGCGTTTAGGGCCCCTGGAAGCATGAAAATCACTTTAAACATGCTAATTTTAGCTCTTAAACTGATGATCTACCTACAAATGTGAACTGACGTTCAAAAATAAAACATTTGAAAACGGACCATTTTTCACCTTTCTGAAGCATGACGTAATGGGGGGGTGTTATCTCTTTTGTCAAAAATCACCTGTTTTTGCTTGAACATTAAATGCCTCCAAATGGTATTTAATTCACTTCCCGGGATGAAGAAACACTTTTTGAGACCTCAGAGTGAGTAAATTGGCCATTTTCATGCACTTTTAACTGTTCCACAAATCTTGTGTTTAGGGCCCCTGGAAGCATGAAAATCACTTTAAACATGCTAATTTTAGCTCTTAAACTGATTATCTACCTACAAATGTGAACTGACGTTCAAAAATAAAACATTTGAAAAAGGACCATTTTTCACCTTTCTGAAGCATGACGTAATGGGGGGGTGTTATCTCTTTTGTCAAAAATCACCTGTTTTTGCTTGAACATTTAATGCCTCCAAATGGTATTTAATTCACTTCCTGGGCCCCTGGAAGCATGAAAATCACTTTAAACATGCTAATTTTAGCTCTTAAACTGATGATCTACCCACAAATGTGAACTGACGTTCAAAAATAAAACATTTGAAAACGGACCATTTTTCACCTTTCTGAAGCATGACGTAATGGGGGGGTGTTATCTCTTTTGTCAAAAATCACCTGTTTTTGCTTGAACATTAAATGCCTCCAAATGGTATTTAATTCACTTCCCGGGATGAAGAAACCCTTTTTGACACCTCAGAGTGAGTAAATTGGCCATTTTCATGCACTTTTAACTGTTCCACAAATCTTGCGTTTAGGGCCCCTGGAAGCATGAAAATCACTTTAAACATGCTAATTTTAGCTCTTAAACTGATGATCTACCTACAAATGTGAACTGACGTTCAAAAATAAAACATTTGAAAATGGACCATTTTTCACCTTTCTGAAGCATGACGTAATGGGGGGGTGTTATCTCTTTTGTCAAAAATCACCTGTTTTTGCTTGAACATTAAATGCCTCCAAATGGTATTTAATTCACTTCCCGGGATGAAGAAACACTTTTTGAGACCTCAGAGTGAGTAAATGGGCCATTTTCATGCACTTTTAACTGTTCCACAAATCTTGTGTTTAGGGCCGCTGGAAGCATGAAAATCACTTTAAACATGCTAATTTTAGCTCTTAAACTGATGATCTACCTACAAATGTGAACTGACGTTCAAAAATAAAACATTTGAAAACGGACCATTTTT
Source organism: Lissotriton helveticus (assembly GCF_964261635.1). Lineage (NCBI taxonomy): Eukaryota > Metazoa > Chordata > Amphibia > Caudata > Salamandridae > Lissotriton > Lissotriton helveticus. The sequence goes on along the minus strand of NW_027612043.1, from coordinate 167,257 downwards.
CACCTTTCTGAAGCATGACGTAATGGGGGGGTGTTATCTCTTTTGTCAAAAATCACCTGTTTTTGCTTGAACATTAAATGCCTCCAAATGGTATTTAATTCACTTCCCGGGCCCCTGGAAGCATGAAAATCACTTTAAACATGCTAATTTTACCTCTTAAACTGATGATCTACCTACAAATGTGAACTGACGTTCAAAAATAAAACATTTGAAAATGGACCATTTTTCACCTTTCTGAAGCATGACGTAATGGGGGGGTGTTATCTCTTTTGTCAAAAATCACCTGTTTTTGCTTGAACATTAAATGCCTCCAAATGGTATTTAATTCACTTCCCGGAATGAAGAAACACTTTTTGAGACCTCAGAGTGAGTAAATTGGCCATTTTCATGCACTTTTAACTGTTCCACAAATCTTGTGTTTAGGGCCCCTGGAAGCATGAAAATCACTTTAAACATGCTAATTTTAGCTCTTAAACTGATTATCTACCTACAAATGTGAACTGACGTTCAAAAATAAAACATTTGAAAAAGGACCATTTTTCACCTTTCTGAAGCATGACATAATGGGGGGGTGTTATCTCTTTTGTAAAAAATCACCTGTTTTTGCTTGAACATTAAATGCCTCCAAATGGTATTTAATTCACTTCCCGGGCCCCTGGAAGCATGAAAATCACTTTAAACATGCCAATTTTAGCTCTTAAACTGATGATCTACCCACAAATGTGAACTGACGTTCAAAAATAAAACATTTGAAAACGGACCATTTTTCACCTTTCTGAAGCATGACGTAATGGGGGGGTGTTATCTCTTTTGTCAAAAATCACCTGTTTTTGCTTGAACATTAAATGCCTCCAAATGGTATTTAATTCACTTCCCGGGATGAAGAAACCCTTTTTGACACCTCAGAGTGAGTAAATTGGCCATTTTCATGCACTTTTAACTGTTCCACAAATCTTGCGTTTAGGGCCCCTGGAAGCATGAAAATCCCTTTAAACATGCTAATTTTAGCTCTTAAACTGATGATCTACCTACAAATGTGAACTGACGTTCAAAAATAAAACATTTGAAAACTGACCATTTTTCACCTTTCTGAAGCATGACGTAATGGGGGGTGTTATCTCTTTTGTCAAAAATCACCTGTTTTTGCTTGAACATTTAATGCCTCCAAATGGTATTTAATTCACTTCCCGGGCCCCTGGAAGCATGAAAATCACTTTAAACATGCTAATTTTAGCTCTTAAACTGATGATCTACCCACAAATGTGAACTGACGTTCAAAAATAAAACATTTGAAAACGGACCATTTTTCACCTTTCTGAAGCATGACGTAATGGGGGGGTGTTATCTCTTTTGTCAAAAATCACCTGTTTTTGCTTGAACATTAAATACCTCCAAATGGTATTTAATTCACTTCCCGGGATGAAGAAACACTTTTTGAGACCTCAGAGTGAGTAAATTGGCCATTTTCATGCACTTTTAACTGTTCCACAAATCTTGTGTTTAGGGCCCCTGGAAGCATGAAAATCACTTTAAACATGCTAATTTTAGCTCTTAAACTGATGATCTACCTACAAATGTGAACTGACGTTCAAAAATAAAACATTTGAAAAAGGACCATTTTTCACCTTTCTGAAGCATAACGTAAAGGGGGGGTGTTATCTCTTTTGTCAAAAATCACCTGTTTTTGCTTGAACATTAAATGCCTCCAAATGGTATTTAATTCACTTCCCGGGCCCCTGGAAGCATGAAAATCACTTTAAACATGCTAATTTTAGCTCTTAAACTGATGATCTACCTACAAATGTGAACTGACGTTCAAAAATAAAACATTTGAAAACGGACCATTTTTCACCTTTCTGAAGCATGACGTAATGGGGGGTGTTATCTCTTTTGTCAAAAATCACCTGTTTTTGCTTGAACATTAAATACCTCCAAATGGTATTTAATTCACTTCCCGGGATGAAGAAACACTTTTTGAGACCTCAGAGTGAGTAAATTGGCCATTTTCATGCACTTTTAACTGTTCCACAAATCTTGTGTTTAGGGCCCCTGGAAGCATGAAAATCACTTTAAACATGCTAATTTTAGCTCTTAAACTGATGATCTACCTACAAATGTGAACTGACGTTCAAAAATAAAACATTTGAAAAAGGACCATTTTTCACCTTTCTGAAGCATAACGTAAAGGGGGGGTGTTATCTCTTTTGTCAAAAATCACCTGTTTTTGCTTGAACATTAAATGCCTTCAAATGGTATTTAATTCACTTCCCGGGCCCCTGGAAGCATGAAAATCACTTTAAACATGCTAATTTTAGCTCTTAAACTGATGATCTATGTACAAATGTGAAGTGACGTTCAAAAATAAAACATTTGAAAATGGACCATTTTTCACCTTTCTGAAGCATGACGTAATGGGGGGGTGTTATGTCTTTTGTCAAAAATCACCTGTTTTTGCTTGAACAATAAATGCCTCCAAATGGTATTTAATTCACTTCCTGGGATGAAGAAACCCTTTTTGACAACTCAGAGTGAGGTAAATTGGCCATTTTTCATGCACTTTTAACTGTTCCACAAATCTTGTGTTTAGGGCCCCTGGAAGCATGAAAATCACCTTAAACATGCTTATTTTAGCTCTTAAACTGATGATCTACCTACAAATGTGAACTGACGTTCAAAAATAAAACATTTGAAAACGGACCGTTTTTCACCTTTCTGAAGCATGACGTAATGGGGGGGTGTTATCTCTTTTGTCAAAAATCACCTGTTTTTGCTCGAACATTAAATGCCTCCAAATGGTATTTAATTTACTTCCCAGGCCCCTGGAAGCATGAAAATCACTTTAAACATGCTAATTTTAGCTCTTAAACTGATGATCTACCTACAAATGTGAACTGACATTCAAAAATAAAACATTTGAAAACGGACCATTTTTCACCTTTCTGAAGCATGACGTAATGGGGGGGGGGGGTTATCTCTTTTGTCAAAAATCACCTGTTTTTGCTTGAACATTTAATGCCTCCAAATGGTATTTAATTCACTTCCCGGGCCCCTGGAAGCATGAAAATCACTTTAAACATGCTAATTTTAGCTCTTAAACTGATGATCTACCCACAAATGTGAACTGACGTTCAAAAATAAAACATTTGAAAACGGACCATTTTTCACCTTTCTGAAGCATGACGTAATGGGGGGGTGTTATCTCTTTTGTCAAAAATCACCTGTTTTTGCTTGAACATTAAATGCCTCCAAATGGTATTTAATTCACTTCCCAGGCCCCTGGAAGCAGGAAAATCACTTTAAACATGCTAATTTTAGCTCTTAAACTGATGATCTACCTACAAATGTGAACTGACATTCAAAAATAAAACATTTGAAAACGGACCATTTTTCACCTTTCTGAAGCATGACGTAATGGGGGGGTGTTATCTCTTTTGTCAAAAATCACCTGTTTTTGCTTGAACATTAAATGCCTCCAAATGGTATTTAATTCACTTCCCGGGCCCCTGGAAGCATGAAAATCACTTTAAATATGCCAATTTTAGCTCTTAAACTGATGATCTACCTACAAATGTGAACTGACGTTCAAAAATAAAACATTTGAAAACGGACCATTTTTCACCTTTCTGAAGCATGACGTAATGGGGGGTGTTATCTCTTTTGTCAAAAATCACCTGTTTTTGCTTGAACATCAAATGCCTCCAAATGGTATTTTATTCACTTCCCGGGATGAAGAAACCCTTTTTGACACCTCAGAGTGAGTAAATTGGCCATTTTCATGCACTTTTAACTGTTCCACAAAGCTTGCGTTTAGGGCCCCTGGAAGCATGAAAATCACTTTAAACATGCTAATTTTAGCTCTTAAACTGATGATCTACCTACAAATGTGAACTGAAGTTCAAAAATAAAACATTTGAAAACGGACCATTTTTCACCTTTCTGAAGCATGACGTAATGGGGGGGGTGTTATCTCTTTTTGTCAAAAATCACCTGTTTTTGCTTGAACATTAAATGCCTCCAAATGGTATTTAATTCACTTCCCGGGCCCCTGGAAGCATGAAAATCACTTTAAACATGCTAATTTTAGCTCTTAAACTAATGATCTACCTACAAATGTGAACTGACGTTCAAAAATAAAACATTTGAAAGCGGACCATTTTTCACCTTTCTGAAGCATGACGTAATGGGGGGGTGTTATCTCTTTTGTCAAAAATCACCTGTTTTTGCTTGAACATTAAATGCCTCCAAATGGTATTTAATTCACTTCCCGGGATGAAGAAACACTTTTTGAGACCTCAGAGTGAGTAAATTGGCCATTTTCATGCACTTTTAACTGTTCCACAAATCTTGTGTTTAGGGCCCCTGGAAGCATGAAAATCACTTTAAACATGCTAATTTTAGCTCTTAAACTGATTATCTACCTACAAATGTGAACTGACGTTCAAAAATAAAACATTTGAAAAAGGACCATTTTTCACCTTTCTGAAGCATGACGTAATGGGGGGGTGTTATCTCTTTTGTCAAAAATCACCTGTTTTTGCTTGAACATTAAATGCCTCCAAATGGTATTTAATTCACTTCCCGGGATGAAGAAACCCTTTTTGACACCTCAGAGTGAGTAAATTGGCCATTTTCATGCACTTTTAACTGTTCCACAAATCTTGCATTTAGGGCCCCTGGAAGCATGAAAATCACTTTAAACATGCTAATTTTAGCTCTTAAACTGATGATCTACCTACAAATGTGAACTGACGTTCAAAAATAAAACATTTGAAAACGGACCATTTTTCACCTTTCCGAAGCATGACGTAATGGGGGGGTGTTATCTCTTTTGTCAAAAATCACCTGTTTTTGCTTGAACATTAAATGCCTCCAAATGGTATTTAATTCACTTCCCGGGATGAAGAAACACTTTTTGAGACCTCAGAGTGAGTAAATTGGCCATTTTCATGCACTTTTAACTGTTCCACAAATCTTGTGTTTAGGGCCCCTGGAAGCATGAAAATCACTTTAAACATGCTAATTTTAGCTCTTAAACTGATTATCTACCTACAAATGTGAATTGACGTTCAAAAATAAAACATTTGAAAAAGGACCATTTTTCACCTTTCTGAAGCATGACGTAATGGGGGGGGTGTTATCTCTTTTGTCAAAAATCACCTGTTTTTGCTTGAACATTAAATGCCTCCAAATGGTATTTAATTCACTTCCCGGGCCCCTGGAAGCATGAAAATCACTTTAAATATGCCAATTTTAGCTCTTAAACTGATGATCTACCTACAAATGTGAACTGACGTTCAAAAATAAAACATTTGAAAACGGACCATTTTTCACCTTTCTGAAGCATGACGTAATGGGGGGGTGTTATCTCTTTTGTCAAAAATCACCTGTTTTTGCTTGAACATCAAATGCCTCCAAATGGTATTTTATTCACTTCCCGGGATGAAGAAACCCTTTTTGAAACCTCAGAGTGAGTAAATTGGCCATTTTCATGCACTTTTAACTGTTCCACAAAGCTTGCGTTTAGGGCCCCTGGAAGCATGAAAATCACTTTAAACATGCTAATTTTAGCTCTTAAACTGATGATCTACCTACAAATGTGAACTGACGTTCAAAAATAAAACATTTGAAAACGGACCATTTTTCACCTTTCTGAAGCATGACGTAATGGGGGGGTGTTATCTCTTTTTGTCAAAAATCACCTGTTTTTGCTTGAACATTAAATGCCTCCAAATGGTATTTAATTCACTTCCCGGGCCCCTGGAAGCATGAAAATCACTTTAAACATGCTAATTTTAGCTCTTAAACTAATGATCTACCTACAAATGTGAACTGACGTTCAAAAATAAAACATTTGAAAGCGGACCATTTTTCACCTTTCTGAAGCATGACGTAATGGGGGGGGTTATCTCTTTTGTCAAAAATCACCTGTTTTTGCTTGAACATTAAATGCCTCCAAATGGTATTTAATTCACTTCCCGGGATGAAGAAACACTTTTTGAGACCTCAGAGTGAGTAAATTGGCCATTTTCATGCACTTTTAACTGTTCCACAAATCTTGTGTTTAGGGCCCCTGGAAGCATGAAAATCACTTTAAACATGCTAATTTTAGCTCTTAAACTGATTATCTACCTACAAATGTGAACTGACGTTCAAAAATAAAACATTTGAAAACGGACCATTTTTCACCTTTCTGAAGCATGACGTAATGGGGGGGTGTTATCTCTTTTGTCAAAAATCACCTGTTTTTGCTTGAACATTAAATGCCTCCAAATGGTATTTAATTCACTTCCCGGGATGAAGAAACACTTTTTGAGACCTCAGAGTGAGTAAATTGGCCATTTTCATGCACTTTTAACTGTTCCACAAATCTTGTGTTCAGGGCCCCTGGAAGCATGAAAATCACTTTAAACATGCTAATTTTAGCTCTTAAACTGATTATCTACCTACAAATGTGAACTGACGTTCAAAAATAAAACATTTGAAAAAGGACCATTTTTCACCTTTCTGAAGCATGACGTAATGGGGGGGTGTTATCTCTTTTGTCAAAAATCACCTGTTTTTGCTTGAACATTAAATGCCTCCAAATGGTATTTAATTCACTTCCCGGGCCCCTGGAAGCATGAAAATCACTTTAAACATGCTAATTTTAGCTCTTAAACTGATGATCTACCTACAAATGTGAACTGACGTTCAAAAATAAAACATTTGAAAACGGACCATTTTTCACCTTTCTGAAGCATGACGTAATGGGGGGGTGTTATCTCTTTTGTCAAAAATCACCTGTTTTTGCTTGAACATTAAATACCTCCAAATGGTATTTAATTCACTTCCCGGGATGAAGAAACACTTTTTGAGACCTCAGAGTGAGTAAATTGGCCATTTTCATGCACTTTTAACTGTTCCACAAATCTTGTGTTTAGGGCCCCTGGAAGCATGAAAATCACTTTAAACATGCTAATTTTAGCTCTTAAACTGATGATCTACCTACAAATGTGAACTGACGTTCAAAAATAAAACATTTGAAAAAGGACCATTTTTCACCTTTCTGAAGCATAACGTAAAGGGGGGGTGTTATCTCTTTTGTCAAAAATCACCTGTTTTTGCTTGAACATTAAATGCCTCCAAATGGTATTTAATTCACTTCCCGGGCCCCTGGAAGCATGAAAATCACTTTAAACATGCTAATTTTAGCTCTTAAACTGATGATCTACCTACAAATGTGAACTGACGTTCAAAAATAAAACATTTGAAAACGGACCATTTTTCACCTTTCTGAAGCATGACGTAATGGGGGGGTGTTATCTCTTTTGTCAAAAATCACCTGTTTTTGCTTGAACATTAAATACCTCCAAATGGTATTTAATTCACTTCCCGGGATGAAGAAACACTTTTTGAGACCTCAGAGTGAGTAAATTGGCCATTTTCATGCACTTTTAACTGTTCCACAAATCTTGTGTTTAGGGCCCCTGGAAGCATGAAAATCACTTTAAACATGCTAATTTTAGCTCTTAAACTGATGATCTACCTACAAATGTGAACTGACGTTCAAAAATAAAACATTTGAAAACGGACCGTTTTTCACCTTTCTGAAGCATGACGTAATGGGGGGGTGTTATCTCTTTTGTCAAAAATCACCTGTTTTTGCTCGAACATTAAATGCCTCCAAATGGTATTTAATTTACTTCCCGGGCCCCTGGAAGCATGAAAATCACTTTAAACATGCTAATTTTAGCTCTTAAACTGATGATCTACCTACAAATGTGAACTGACATTCAAAAATAAAACATTTGAAAACGGACCATTTTTCACCTTTCTGAAGCATGACGTAATGGGGGGTGTTATCTCTTTTGTCAAAATTCACCTGTTTTTGCTTGAACATTAAATGCCTCCAAATGGTATTTAATTCACTTCCCGGGATGAAGAAACCCTTTATGACATCTCAGAGTGAGTAAATTGGCCATTTTCATGCACTTTTAACTGTTCCACAAATCTTGCGTTTAGAGCCCCTGGAAGCATGAAAATCACTTTAAACATGCTAATTTTAGCTCTTAAACTGATGATCTACCTACAAATGTGAACTGACGTTCAAAAATAAAACATTTGAAAACGGACCATTTTTCACCTTTCTGAAGCATGACGTAATGGGGGGGGGGTGTTATCTCTTTTGTCAAAAATCACCTGTTTTTGCTTGAACATTAAATGCCTCCAAATGGTATTTAATTCACTTCCCGGGCCCCTGGTAGCATGAAAATCACTTTAAACATGCTAATTTTAGCTCTTAAACTGATGATCTACCTACAAATGTGAACTGACGTTCAAAAATAAAACATTTGAAAACGGACCATTTTTCACCTTTCTGAAGCATGACGTAATGGGGGGGTGTCATCTCTTTTGTCAAAAATCACCTGTTTTTGCTTGAACATTAAATGCCTCCAAATGGTATTTAATTCACTTCCCGGGATGAAGAAACACTTTTTGAGACCTGATAGTGAGTAAATTGGCCATTTTCATGCACTTTTAACTGTTCCACAATTCTTGTGTTTAGGGCCCCTGGAAGCATGAAAATCACTTTAAACATGCTAATTTTAGCTCTTAAACTGATGATCTACCTACAAATGTGAACTGACGTTCAAAACTAAAACATTTGAAAAAGGACCATTTTTCACCTTTCTGAAGCATAACGTAAAGGGGGGGTGTTATCTCTTTTGTCAAAAATCACCTGTTTTTGCTTGAACATTAAATGCCTCCAAATGGTATTTAATTCACTTCCCGGGCCCCTGGAAGCATGAAAATCACTTTAAACATGCTAATTTTAGCTCTTAAACTGATGATCTACGTACAAATGTGAAGTGACGTTCAAAAATAAAACATTTGAAAACGGACCATTTTTCACCTTTCTGAAGCATGACGTAATGGGGGGGTGTTATGTCTTTTGTCAAAAATCACCTGTTTTTGCTTGAACATTAAATGCCTCCAAATGGTATTTAATTCACTTCCCGGGATGAAGAAACCCTTTTTGACAACTCAGAGTGAGGTAAATTGGCCATTTTTCATGCACTTTTAACTGTTCCACAAATCTTGTGTTTAAGGCCCCTGGAAGCATGAAAATCACCTTAAACATGCCTATTTTAGCTCTTAAACTGATGATCTACCTACAAATGTGAACTGACGTTCAAAAATAAAACATTTGAAAACGGACCGTTTTTCACCTTTCTGAAGCATGACGTAATGGGGGGGTGTTATCTCTTTTGTCAAAAATCACCTGTTTTTGCTTGAACATTAAATGCCTCCAAATGGTATTTAATTTACTTCCCGGGCCCCTGGAAGCATGAAAATCACTTTAAACATGCTAATTTTAGCTCTTAAACTGATGATCTACCTACAAATGTGAACTGACGTTCAAAAATAAAACATTTGAAAACGGACCATTTTTCACCTTTCTGAACCATGACGTAATGGGGGGGTGTTATGTCTTTTGTCAAAAATCACCTGTTTCTGCTTGAACATTAAATGCCTCCAAATGGTATTTAATTCACTTCACGGGATGAAAAAACCCTTTTTGACAACTCAGAGTGAGTAAATTGGCAATTTTCATGCACTTTTAACTGTTCCACCAATCTTGTGTTTAGGGCCCCAGGAAGCATGAAAATTTCTTTAAACATGCTAATTTTAGCTCTTAAACTGATGATCTACCTACAAATGTGAACTGACGTTCAAAAATAAAACATTTGATAACGGACCATTTTTCACCTTTCTGAAGCATGACGTAATGGGGGTGTTATCTCTTTTGTCAAAGATCAACTGTTTTTGCTTGAACATTAAATGCCTCCAAATGGTATTTAATTCACTTCCCGGGCCCCTGGAAGCATGAAAATCACTTTAAACATGCTAATTTTAGCTCTTAAACTGATGATCTACCTACAAATGTGAACTGACGTTCAAAAATAAAACCTTTGAAAACGGACCATTTTTCACCTTTCTGAAGCATGACGTAATGGGGGGTGTTATCTCTTTTGTCAAAAATCACCTGTTTTTGCTTGAACATTAAATGCCTCCAAATGGTATTTAATTCACTTCCCGGGATGAAGAAACCCTTTTTGACATCTCAGAGTGAGTAAATTGGCCATTTTCATGCACTTTTAACTGTTCCACAAATCTTGCGTTTAGGGCCCCTGGAAGCATGAAAATCACTTTAAACATGCTAATTTTAGCTCTTAAACTGATGATCTACCTACAGATGTGAACTGACGTTCAAAAATAAAACATTTGAAAACTGACCATTTTTCACCTTTCTGAAGCATGACGTAATGGGGGGGGGGTGTTATCTCTTTTGTCAAAAATCACCTGTTTTTGCTTGAACATTAAATGCCTCCAAATGGTATTTAATTCACTTCCCGGGCCCCTGGTAGCATGAAAATCACTTTAAACATGCTAATTTTAGCTCTTAAACTGATGATCTACCTACAAATGTGAACTGACGTTCAAAAATAAAACATTTGAAAACGGACCATTTTTCACCTTTCTGAAGCATGACGTAATGGGGGGGTGTCATCTCTTTTGTCAAAAATCACCTGTTTTTGCTTGAACATTAAATGCCTCCAAATGGTATTTAATTCACTTCCCGGGATGAAGAAACACTTTTTGAGACCTGATAGTGAGTAAATTGGCCATTTTCATGCACTTTTAACTGTTCCACAAATCTTGTGTTTAGGGCCCCTGGAAGCATGAAAATCACTTTAAACATGCTAATTTTAGCTCTTAAACTGATGATCTACCTACAAATGTGAACTGACGTTCAAAAAGAAAACATTTGAAAACGGACAATTTTTCACCTTTCTGAAGCATGACGTAATGGGGGGGTGTTATCTCTTTTGTCAAAAATCACCTGTTTTTACTTGAACATTAAATGCCTCCAAATGGTATTTAATTCACTTCCCGGGCCCCTGTAAGCATGAAAATCACTTTAAACATGCTAATTTTAGCTCTTAAACTGATGATCTACCCACAAATGTGAACTGACGTTCAAAAATAAAACATTTGAAAACGGACCATTTTTCACCTTTCTGAAGCATGACGTAATGGGGCGGTGTTATCTCTTTTATCAAAAATCACCTGTTTTTGCTTGAACATTAAATGCCTCCAAATGGTATTTAGTTCACTTCCCGGGATGAAGAAACCATTTTTGACACCTCAGAGTGAGTAAATTGGCCATTTTCATGCACTTTTAACTGTTCCACAAATCTTGCGTTTAGGGCCCCTGGAAGCATGAAAAACACTTTAAACATGCTAATTTTAGCTCTTAAACTGATGATCCACCTACAAATGTGAACTGACGTTCAAAAATAAAACATTTGAAAACGGACCATTTTTCAGCTTTCTGAAGCATGACGTAATGGGGGGGTGTTATCTCTTTTGTCAAAAATCACCTGTTTTTGCTTGAACATTAAATGCCTCCAAATGGTATTTAATTCACTTCCCGGGATGAAGAAACACTTTTTGAGACCTCAGAGTGAGTAAATTGGCCATTTTCATGCACTTTTAACTGTTCCACAAATCTTGTGTTTAGGGCCCCTGGAAGCATGAAAATCACTTTAAACATGCTAATTTTAGCTCTTAAACTGATGATCTACCTACAAATGTGAACTGACGTTCAAAAAATGAAACATTTGAAAACTGACCATTTTTCACCTTTCTGAAGCATGACGTAATGGGGGGGTGTTATCTCTTTTGTCAAAAATCACCTGTTTTTGCTTGAACATTAAATGCCTCCAAATGGTATTTAATTCACTTCCCGGGCCCCTGGAAGCATGAAAATCACTTTAAACATGCTAATTTTAGCTCTTAAACTGAAGATCTACCTACAAATGTGAACTGACGTTCAAAAATAAAACATTTGAAAACGGACCATTTTTCACCTTTCTGAAGCATGACGTAATGGGGGGTGTTATCTCTTTTGTCAAAAATCACCTGTTTTTGCTTGAACATTAAATGCCTCCAAATGGTATTTAATTCACTTCCCGGGGTGAAGAAACACTTTTTGACAACTCAGAGTGAGTAAATTGGCCATTTTCATGCACTTTTAACTGTTCCACAAATCTTGTGTTTAGGGCCCCTGGAAGCATGAAAATCAATTTAAACATGCTAATTTTAGCTCTTAAACTGATGATCTACCTACAAATGTGAACTGACGTTCAAAAATAAAACATTTGAAAACGGACCATTTTTCACCTTTCTGAAGCATGACGTAATGGGGGGGGTGTTATCTCTTTTGTCAAAATTCACCTGTTTTTGCTTGAACATTAAATGCCTCCAAATGGTATTTAATTCACTTCCCGGGCCCCTGGAAGCATGAAAATCACTTTAAACATGCTAATTTTAGCTCTTAAACTGATGATCTACCTACAAATGTGAACTGACGTTCAAAAATAAAACATTTGAAAACGGACCATTTTTCACCTTTCTGAAGCATGACGTAATGGGGGGTGTTATCTCTTTTGTCAAAAATCACCTGTTTTTGCTTGAACATTAAATGCCTCCAAATGGTATTTAATTCACTTCCCGGGATGAAGAAACCCTTTTTGACATCTCAGAGTGAGTAAATTGGCCATTTTCATGCACTTTTAACTGTTCCACAAATATTGCGTTTAGAGCCCCTGGAAGCATGAAAATCACTTTAAACATGCTAATTTTAGCTCTTAAACTGATGATCTACCTACAAATGTGAACTGACGTTCAAAAATAAAACATTTGAAAACGGACCATTTTTCACCTTTCTGAAGCATGACGTAATGGGGGGGGGGTGTTATCTCTTTTGTCAAAAATCACCTGTTTTTGCTTGAACATTAAATGCCTCCAAATGGTATTTAATTCACTTCCCGGGCCCCTGGTAGCATGAAAATCACTTTAAACATGCTAATTTTAGCTCTTAAACTGATGATCTACCTACAAATGTGAACTGACGTTCAAAAATAAAACATTTGAAAACGGACCATTTTTCACCTTTCTGAAGCATGACGTAATGGGGGGGTGTCATCTCTTTTGTCAAAAATCACCTGTTTTTGCTTGAACATTAAATGCCTCCAAATGGTATTTAATTCACTTCCCGGGATGAAGAAACACTTTTTGAGACCTGATAGTGAGTAAATTGGCCATTTTCATGCACTTTTAACTGTTCCACAAATCTTGTGTTTAGGGCCCCTGGAAGCATGAAAATCACTTTAAACATGCTAATTTTAGCTCTTAAACTGATGATCTACCTACAAATGTGAACTGACGTTCAAAACTAAAACATTTGAAAAAGGACCATTTTTCACCTTTCTGAAGCATAACGTAAAGGGGGGGTGTTATCTCTTTTGTCAAAAATCACCTGTTTTTGCTTGAACATTAAATGCCTCCAAATGGTATTTAATTCACTTCCCGGGCCCCTGGAAGCATGAAAATCACTTTAAACATGCTAATTTTAGCTCTTAAACTGATGATCTACGTACAAATGTGAAGTGACGTTCAAAAATAAAACATTTGAAAACGGACCATTTTTCACCTTTCTGAAGCATGACGTAATGGGGGGGTGTTATGTCTTTTGTCAAAAATCACTTGTTTTTGCTTGAACATTAAATGCCTCCAAATGGTATTTAATTCACTTCCCGGGATGAAGAAACCCTTTTTGACAACTCAGAGTGAGGTAAATTGGCCATTTTTCATGCACTTTTAACTGTTCCACAAATCTTGTGTTTAAGGCCCCTGGAAGCATGAAAATCACCTTAAACATGCCTATTTTAGCTCTTAAACTGATGATCTACCTACAAATGTGAACTGACGTTCAAAAATAAATCATTTGAAAACGGACCGTTTTTCACCTTTCTGAAGCATGACGTAATGGGGGGGTGTTATCTCTTTTGTCAAAAATCACCTGTTTTTGCTTGAACATTAAATGCCTCCAAATGGTATTTAATTTACTTCCCGGGCCCCTGGAAGCATGAAAATCACTTTAAACATGCTAATTTTAGCTCTTAAACTGATGATCTACCTACAAATGTGAACTGACGTTCAAAAATAAAACATTTGAAAACGGACCATTTTTCACCTTTCTGAACCATGACGTAATGGGGGGGTGTTATGACTTTTGTCAAAAATCACCTGTTTCTGCTTGAACATTAAATGCCTCCAAATGGTATTTAATTCACTTCACGGGATGAAAAAACCCTTTTTGACAACTCAGAGTGAGTAAATTGGCAATTTTCATGCACTTTTAACTGTTCCACAAATCTTGTGTTTAGGGCCCCAGGAAGCATGAAAATCACTTTAAACATGCTAATTTTAGCTCTTAAACTGATGATCTACCTACAAATGTGAACTGACGTTCAAAAATAAAACATTTGATAACGGACCATTTTTCACCTTTCTGAAGCATGACGTAATGGGGGTGTTATCTCTTTTGTCAAAGATCAACTGTTTTTGCTTGAACATTAAATGCCTCCAAATGGTATTTAATTCACTTCCCGGGCCCCTGGAAGCATGAAAATCACTTTAAACATGCTAATTTTAGCTCTTAAACTGATGATCTACCTACAAATGTGAACTGACGTTCAAAAATAAAACATTTGAAAACGGACCATTTTTCACCTTTCTGAAGCATGACGTAATGGGGGGTGTTATCTCTTTTGTCAAAAATCACCTGTTTTTGCTTGAACATTAAATGCCTTCAAATGGTATTTAATTCACTTCCCGGGATGAAGAAACCCTTTTTGACATCTCAGAGTGAGTAAATTGGCCATTTTCATGCACTTTTAACTGTTCCACAAATCTTGCGTTTAGGGCCCCTGGAAGCATGAAAATCACTTTAAACATGCTAATTTTAGCTCTTAAACTGATGATCTACCTACAAATGTGAACTGACGTTCAAAAATAAAACATTTGAAAACTGACCATTTTTCACCTTTCTGAAGCATGACGTAATGGGGGGGGTGTTATCTCTTTTGTCAAAAATCACCTGTTTTTGCTTGAACATTAAATGCCTCCAAATGGTATTTAATTCACTTCCCGGGCCCCTGGTAGCATGAAAATCACTTTAAACATGCTAATTTTAGCTCTTAAACTGATGATCTACCTACAAATGTGAACTGACGTTCAAAAATAAAACATTTGAAAACGGACCATTTTTCACCTTTCTGAAGCATGACGTAATGGGGGGGTGTCATCTCTTTTGTCAAAAATCACCTGTTTTTGCTTGAACATTAAATGCCTCCAAATGGTATTTAATTCACTTCCCGGGATGAAGAAACACTTTTTGAGACCTGATAGTGAGTAAATTGGCCATTTTCATGCACTTTTAACTGTTCCACAAATCTTGTGTTTAGGGCCCCTGGAAGCATGAAAATCACTTTAAACATGCTAATTTTAGCTCTTAAACTGATGATCTACCTACAAATGTGAACTGACGTTCAAAAAGAAAACATTTGAAAACGGACCATTTTTCACCTTTCTGAAGCATGACGTAATGGGGGGGTGTTATCTCTTTTGTCAAAAATCACCTGTTTTTACTTGAACATTAAATGCCTCCAAATGGTATTTAATTCACTTCCCGGGCCCCTGTAAGCATGAAAATCACTTTAAACATGCTAATTTTAGCTCTTAAACTGATGATCTACCCACAAATGTGAACTGACGTTCAAAAATAAAACATTTGAAAACGGACCATTTTTCACCTTTCTGAAGCATGACGTAATGGGGCGGTGTTATCTCTTTTATCAAAAATCACCTGTTTTTGCTTGAACATTAAATGCCTCCAAATGGTATTTAGTTCACTTCCCGGGATGAAGAAACCATTTTTGACACCTCAGAGTGAGTAAATTGGCCATTTTCATGCACTTTTAACTGTTCCACAAATCTTGCGTTTAGGGCCCCTGGAAGCATGAAAAACACTTTAAACATGCTAATTTTAGCTCTTAAACTGATGATCCACCTACAAATGTGAACTGACGTTCAAAAATAAAACATTTGAAAACGGACCATTTTTCAGCTTTCTGAAGCATGACGTAATGGGGGGGTGTTATCTCTTTTGTCAAAAATCACCTGTTTTTGCTTGAACATTAAATGCCTCCAAATGGTATTTAATTCACTTCCCGGGATGAAGAAACACTTTTTGAGACCTCAGAGTGAGTAAATTGGCCATTTTCATGCACTTTTAACTGTTCCACAAATCTTGTGTTTAGGGCCCCTGGAAGCATGAAAATCACTTTAAACATGCTAATTTTAGCTCTTAAACTGATGATCTACCTACAAATGTGAACTGACGTTCAAAAAATGAAACATTTGAAAACTGACCATTTTTCACCTTTCTGAAGCATGACGTAATGGGGGGGTGTTATCTCTTTTGTCAAAAATCACCTGTTTTTGCTTGAACATTAAATGCCTCCAAATGGTATTTAATTCACTTCCCGGGCCCCTGGAAGCATGAAAATCACTTTAAACATGCTAATTTTAGCTCTTAAACTGAAGATCTACCTACAAATGTGAACTGACGTTCAAAAATAAAACATTTGAAAACGGACCATTTTTCACCTTTCTGAAGCATGACGTAATGGGGGGGTGTTATCTCTTTTGTCAAAAATCACCTGTTTTTGCTTGAACATTAAATGCCTCCAAATGGTATTTAATTCACTTCCCGGGGTGAAGAAACACTTTTTGACAACTCAGAGTGAGTAAATTGGCCATTTTCATGCACTTTTAACTGTTCCACAAATCTTGTGTTTAGGGCCCCTGGAAGCATGAAAATCAATTTAAACATGCTAATTTTAGCTCTTAAACTGATGATCTACCTACAAATGTGAACTGACGTTCAAAAATAAAACATTTGAAAACGGACCATTTTTCACCTTTCTGAAGCATGACGTAATGGGGGGGTGTTATGTCTTTTGTCAAAAATCACCTGTTTTTGCTTGAACATTAAATGCCTCCAAATGGTATTTAATTCACTTCCCGGGATGAAGAAACCCTTTTTGACAACTCAGAGTGAGGTAAATTGGCCATTTTTCATGCACTTTTAACTGTTCCACAAATCTTGTGTTTAAGGCCCCTGGAAGCATGAAAATCACCTTAAACATGCCTATTTTAGCTCTTAAACTGATGATCTACCTACAAATGTGAACTGACGTTCAAAAATAAAACATTTGAAAACGGACCGTTTTTCACCTTTCTGAAGCATGACGTAATGGGGGGGTGTTATCTCTTTTGTCAAAAATCACCTGTTTTTGCTTGAACATTAAATGCCTCCAAATGGTATTTAATTTACTTCCCGGGCCCCTGGAAGCATGAAAATCACTTTAAACATGCTAATTTTAGCTCTTAAACTGATGATCTACCTACAAATGTGAACTGACGTTCAAAAATAAAACATTTGAAAACGGACCATTTTTCACCTTTCTGAACCATGACGTAATGGGGGGGTGTTATGTCTTTTGTCAAAAATCACCTGTTTCTGCTTGAACATTAAATGCCTCCAAATGGTATTTAATTCACTTCACGGGATGAAAAAACCCTTTTTGACAACTCAGAGTGAGTAAATTGGCAATTTTCATGCACTTTTAACTGTTCCACCAATCTTGTGTTTAGGGCCCCAGGAAGCATGAAAATTTCTTTAAACATGCTAATTTTAGCTCTTAAACTGATGATCTACCTACAAATGTGAACTGACGTTCAAAAATAAAACATTTGATAACGGACCATTTTTCACCTTTCTGAAGCATGACGTAATGGGGGTGTTATCTCTTTTGTCAAAGATCAACTGTTTTTGCTTGAACATTAAATGCCTCCAAATGGTATTTAATTCACTTCCCGGGCCCCTGGAAGCATGAAAATCACTTTAAACATGCTAATTTTAGCTCTTAAACTGATGATCTACCTACAAATGTGAACTGACGTTCAAAAATAAAACATTTGAAAACGGACCATTTTTCACCTTTCTGAAGCATGACGTAATGGGGGGTGTTATCTCTTTTGTCAAAAATCACCTGTTTTTGCTTGAACATTAAATGCCTCCAAATGGTATTTAATTCACTTCCCGGGATGAAGAAACCCTTTTTGACATCTCAGAGTGAGTAAATTGGCCATTTTCATGCACTTTTAACTGTTCCACAAATCTTGCGTTTAGGGCCCCTGGAAGCATGAAAATCACTTTAAACATGCTAATTTTAGCTCTTAAACTGATGATCTACCTACAAATGTGAACTGACGTTCAAAAATAAACATTTGAAAACTGACCATTTTTCACCTTTCTGAAGCATGACGTAATGGGGGGGGGTGTTATCTCTTTTGTCAAAAATCACCTGTTTTTGCTTGAACATTAAATGCCTCCAAATGGTATTTAATTCACTTCCCGGGCCCCTGGTAGCATGAAAATCACTTTAAACATGCTAATTTTAGCTCTTAAACTGATGATCCACCTACAAATGTGAACTGACGTTCAAAAATAAAACATTTGAAAACGGACCATTTTTCACCTTTCTGAAGCATGACGTAATGGGGGGGGGTGTCATCTCTTTTGTCAAAAATCACCTGTTTTTGCTTGAACATTAAATGCCTCCAAATGGTATTTAATTCACTTCCCGGGATGAAGAAACACTTTTTGAGACCTGATAGTGAGTAAATTGGCCATTTTCATGCACTTTTAACTGTTCCACAAATCTTGTGTTTAGGGCCCCTGGAAGCATGAAAATCACTTTAAACATGCTAATTTTAGCTCTTAAACTGATGATCTACCTACAAATGTGAACTGACGTTCAAAAAGAAAACATTTGAAAACGGACCATTTTTCACCTTTCTGAAGCATGACGTAATGGGGGGGTGTTATCTCTTTTGTCAAAAATCACCTGTTTTTACTTGAACATTAAATGCCTCCAAATGGTATTTAATTCACTTCCCGGGCCCCTGTAAGCATGAAAATCACTTTAAACATGCTAATTTTAGCTCTTAAACTGATGATCTACCCACAAATGTGAACTGACGTTCAAAAATAAAACATTTGAAAACGGACCATTTTTCACCTTTCTGAAGCATGACGTAATGGGGCGGTGTTATCTCTTTTATCAAAAATCACCTGTTTTTGCTTGAACATTAAATGCCTCCAAATGGTATTTAGTTCACTTCCCGGGATGAAGAAACCATTTTTGACACCTCAGAGTGAGTAAATTGGCCATTTTCATGCACTTTTAACTGTTCCACAAATCTTGCGTTTAGGGCCCCTGGAAGCATGAAAAACACTTTAAACATGCTAATTTTAGCTCTTAAACTGATGATCCACCTACAAATGTGAACTGACGTTCAAAAATAAAACATTTGAAAACGGACCATTTTTCAGCTTTCTGAAGCATGACGTAATGGGGGGGTGTTATCTCTTTTGTCAAAAATCACCTGTTTTTGCTTGAACATTAAATGCCTCCAAATGGTATTTAATTCACTTCCCGGGATGAAGAAACACTTTTTGAGACCTCAGAGTGAGTAAATTGGCCATTTTCATGCACTTTTAACTGTTCCACAAATCTTGTGTTTAGGGCCCCTGGAAGCATGAAAATCACTTTAAACATGCTAATTTTAGCTCTTAAACTGATGATCTACCTACAAATGTGAACTGACGTTCAAAAAATGAAACATTTGAAAACTGACCATTTTTCACCTTTCTGAAGCATGACGTAATGGGGGGGTGTTATCTCTTTTGTCAAAAATCACCTGTTTTTGCTTGAACATTAAATGCCTCCAAATGGTATTTAATTCACTTCCCGGGCCCCTGGAAGCATGAAAATCACTTTAAACATGCTAATTTTAGCTCTTAAACTGAAGATCTACCTACAAATGTGAACTGACGTTCAAAAATAAAACATTTGAAAACGGACCATTTTTCACCTTTCTGAAGCATAACGTAATGGGGGGGTGTTATCTCTTTTGTCAAAAATCACCTGTTTTTGCTTGAACATTAAATGCCTCCAAATGGTATTTAATTCACTTCCCGGGGTGAAGAAACACTTTTTGACAACTCAGAGTGAGTAAATTGGCCATTTTCATGCACTTTTAACTGTTCCACAAATCTTGTGTTTAGGGCCCCTGGAAGCATGAAAATCAATTTAAACATGCTAATTTTAGCTCTTAAACTGATGATCTACCTACAAATGTGAACTGACGTTCAAAAATAAAACATTTGAAAACGGACCATTTTTCACCTTTCTGAAGCATGACGTAATGGGGGGGGTGTTATCTCTTTTGTCAAAATTCACCTGTTTTTGCTTGAACATTAAATGCCTCCAAATGGTATTTAATTCACTTCCCGGGCCCCTGGAAGCATGAAAATCACTTTAAACATGCTAATTTTAGCTCTTAAACTGATGATCTACCTACAAATGTGAACTGACGTTCAAAAATAAAACATTTGAAAACGGACCATTTTTCACCTTTCTGAAGCATGACGTAATGGGGGGTGTTATCTCTTTTGTCAAAAATCACCTGTTTTTGCTTGAACATTAAATGCCTCCAAATGGTATTTAATTCACTTCCCGGGATGAAGAAACCCTTTTTGACATCTCAGAGTGAGTAAATTGGCCATTTTCATGCACTTTTAACTGTTCCACAAATATTGCGTTTAGAGCCCCTGGAAGCATGAAAATCACTTTAAACATGCTAATTTTAGCTCTTAAACTGATGATCTACCTACAAATGTGAACTGACGTTCAAAAATAAAACATTTGAAAACGGACCATTTTTCACCTTTCTGAAGCATGACGTAATGGGGGGGGTGTTATCTCTTTTGTCAAAAATCACCTGTTTTTGCTTGAACATTAAATGCCTCCAAATGGTATTTAATTCACTTCCCGGGCCCCTGGTAGCATGAAAATCACTTTAAACATGCTAATTTTAGCTCTTAAACTGATGATCTACCTACAAATGTGAACTGACGTTCAAAAATAAAACATTTGAAAACGGACCATTTTTCACCTTTCTGAAGCATGACGTAATGGGGGGGTGTCATCTCTTTTGTCAAAAATCACCTGTTTTTGCTTGAACATTAAATGCCTCCAAATGGTATTTAATTCACTTCCCGGGATGAAGAAACACTTTTTGAGACCTGATAGTGAGTAAATTGGCCATTTTCATGCACTTTTAACTGTTCCACAAATCTTGTGTTTAGGGCCCCTGGAAGCATGAAAATCACTTTAAACATGCTAATTTTAGCTCTTAAACTGATGATCTACCTACAAATGTGAACTGACGTTCAAAACTAAAACATTTGAAAAAGGACCATTTTTCACCTTTCTGAAGCATAACGTAAAGGGGGGGTGTTATCTCTTTTGTCAAAAATCACCTGTTTTTGCTTGAACATTAAATGCCTCCAAATGGTATTTAATTCACTTCCCGGGCCCCTGGAAGCATGAAAATCACTTTAAACATGCTAATTTTAGCTCTTAAACTGATGATCTACGTACAAATGTGAAGTGACGTTCAAAAATAAAACATTTGAAAACGGACCATTTTTCACCTTTCTGAAGCATGACGTAATGGGGGGGTGTTATGTCTTTTGTCAAAAATCACTTGTTTTTGCTTGAACATTAAATGCCTCCAAATGGTATTTAATTCACTTCCCGGGATGAAGAAACCCTTTTTGACAACTCAGAGTGAGGTAAATTGGCCATTTTTCATGCACTTTTAACTGTTCCACAAATCTTGTGTTTAAGGCCCCTGGAAGCATGAAAATCACCTTAAACATGCCTATTTTAGCTCTTAAACTGATGATCTACCTACAAATGTGAACTGACGTTCAAAAATAAATCATTTGAAAACGGACCGTTTTTCACCTTTCTGAAGCATGACGTAATGGGGGGGTGTTATCTCTTTTGTCAAAAATCACCTGTTTTTGCTTGAACATTAAATGCCTCCAAATGGTATTTAATTTACTTCCCGGGCCCCTGGAAGCATGAAAATCACTTTAAACATGCTAATTTTAGCTCTTAAACTGATGATCTACCTACAAATGTGAACTGACGTTCAAAAATAAAACATTTGAAAACGGACCATTTTTCACCTTTCTGAACCATGACGTAATGGGGGGGTGTTATGACTTTTGTCAAAAATCACCTGTTTCTGCTTGAACATTAAATGCCTCCAAATGGTATTTAGTTCACTTCCCGGGATGAAGAAACCATTTTTGACACCTCAGAGTGAGTAAATTGGCCATTTTCATGCACTTTTAACTGTTCCACAAATCTTGCGTTTAGGGCCCCTGGAAGCATGAAAAACACTTTAAACATGCTAATTTTAGCTCTTAAACTGATGATCCACCTACAAATGTGAACTGACGTTCAAAAATAAAACATTTGAAAACGGACCATTTTTCAGCTTTCTGAAGCATGACGTAATGGGGGGGTGTTATCTCTTTTGTCAAAAATCACCTGTTTTTGCTTGAACATTAAATGCCTCCAAATGGTATTTAATTCACTTCCCGGGATGAAGAAACACTTTTTGAGACCTCAGAGTGAGTAAATTGGCCATTTTCATGCACTTTTAACTGTTCCACAAATCTTGTGTTTAGGGCCCCTGGAAGCATGAAAATCACTTTAAACATGCTAATTTTAGCTCTTAAACTGATGATCTACCTACAAATGTGAACTGACGTTCAAAAAATGAAACATTTGAAAACTGACCATTTTTCACCTTTCTGAAGCATGACGTAATGGGGGGGTGTTATCTCTTTTGTCAAAAATCACCTGTTTTTGCTTGAACATTAAATGCCTCCAAATGGTATTTAATTCACTTCCCGGGCCCCTGGAAGCATGAAAATCACTTTAAACATGCTAATTTTAGCTCTTAAACTGAAGATCTACCTACAAATGTGAACTGACGTTCAAAAATAAAACATTTGAAAACGGACCATTTTTCACCTTTCTGAAGCATGACGTAATGGGGGGGTGTTATCTCTTTTGTCAAAAATCACCTGTTTTTGCTTGAACATTAAATGCCTCCAAATGGTATTTAATTCACTTCCCGGGGTGAAGAAACACTTTTTGACAACTCAGAGTGAGTAAATTGGCCATTTTCATGCACTTTTAACTGTTCCACAAATCTTGTGTTTAGGGCCCCTGGAAGCATGAAAATCAATTTAAACATGCTAATTTTAGCTCTTAAACTGATGATCTACCTACAAATGTGAACTGACGTTCAAAAATAAAACATTTGAAAACGGACCATTTTTCACCTTTCTGAAGCATGACGTAATGGGGGGGGTGTTATCTCTTTTGTCAAAATTCACCTGTTTTTGCTTGAACATTAAATGCCTCCAAATGGTATTTAATTCACTTCCCGGGCCCCTGGAAGCATGAAAATCACTTTAAACATGCTAATTTTAGCTCTTAAACTGATGATCTACCTACAAATGTGAACTGACGTTCAAAAATAAAACATTTGAAAACGGACCATTTTTCACCTTTCTGAAGCATGACGTAATGGGGGGTGTTATCTCTTTTGTCAAAAATCACCTGTTTTTGCTTGAACATTAAATGCCTCCAAATGGTATTTAATTCACTTCCCGGGATGAAGAAACCCTTTTTGACATCTCAGAGTGAGTAAATTGGCCATTTTCATGCACTTTTAACTGTTCCACAAATATTGCGTTTAGAGCCCCTGGAAGCATGAAAATCACTTTAAACATGCTAATTTTAGCTCTTAAACTGATGATCTACCTACAAATGTGAACTGACGTTCAAAAATAAAACATTTGAAAACGGACCATTTTTCACCTTTCTGAAGCATGACGTAATGGGGGGGGTGTTATCTCTTTTGTCAAAAATCACCTGTTTTTGCTTGAACATTAAATGCCTCCAAATGGTATTTAATTCACTTCCCGGGCCCCTGGTAGCATGAAAATCACTTTAAACATGCTAATTTTAGCTCTTAAACTGATGATCTACCTACAAATGTGAACTGACGTTCAAAAATAAAACATTTGAAAACGGACCATTTTTCACCTTTCTGAAGCATGACGTAATGGGGGGGTGTCATCTCTTTTGTCAAAAATCACCTGTTTTTGCTTGAACATTAAATGCCTCCAAATGGTATTTAATTCACTTCCCGGGATGAAGAAACACTTTTTGAGACCTGATAGTGAGTAAATTGGCCATTTTCATGCACTTTTAACTGTTCCACAAATCTTGTGTTTAGGGCCCCTGGAAGCATGAAAATCACTTTAAACATGCTAATTTTAGCTCTTAAACTGATGATCTACCTACAAATGTGAACTGACGTTCAAAACTAAAACATTTGAAAAAGGACCATTTTTCACCTTTCTGAAGCATAACGTAAAGGGGGGGTGTTATCTCTTTTGTCAAAAATCACCTGTTTTTGCTTGAACATTAAATGCCTCCAAATGGTATTTAATTCACTTCCCGGGCCCCTGGAAGCATGAAAATCACTTTAAACATGCTAATTTTAGCTCTTAAACTGATGATCTACGTACAAATGTGAAGTGACGTTCAAAAATAAAACATTTGAAAACGGACCATTTTTCACCTTTCTGAAGCATGACGTAATGGGGGGGTGTTATGTCTTTTGTCAAAAATCACTTGTTTTTGCTTGAACATTAAATGCCTCCAAATGGTATTTAATTCACTTCCCGGGATGAAGAAACCCTTTTTGACAACTCAGAGTGAGGTAAATTGGCCATTTTTCATGCACTTTTAACTGTTCCACAAATCTTGTGTTTAAGGCCCCTGGAAGCATGAAGATCACCTTAAACATGCCTATTTTAGCTCTTAAACTGATGATCTACCTACAAATGTGAACTGACGTTCAAAAATAAATCATTTGAAAACGGACCGTTTTTCACCTTTCTGAAGCATGACGTAATGGGGGGGTGTTATCTCTTTTGTCAAAAATCACCTGTTTTTGCTTGAACATTAAATGCCTCCAAATGGTATTTAATTTACTTCCCGGGCCCCTGGAAGCATGAAAATCACTTTAAACATGCTAATTTTAGCTCTTAAACTGATGATCTACCTACAAATGTGAACTGACGTTCAAAAATAAAACATTTGAAAACGGACCATTTTTCACCTTTCTGAACCATGACGTAATGGGGGGGTGTTATGACTTTTGTCAAAAATCACCTGTTTCTGCTTGAACATTAAATGCCTCCAAATGGTATTTAATTCACTTCACGGGATGAAAAAACCCTTTTTGACAACTCAGAGTGAGTAAATTGGCAATTTTCATGCACTTTTAACTGTTCCACAAATCTTGTGTTTAGGGCCCCAGGAAGCATGAAAATCACTTTAAACATGCTAATTTTAGCTCTTAAACTGATGATCTACCTACAAATGTGAACTGACGTTCAAAAATAAAACATTTGATAACGGACCATTTTTCACCTTTCTGAAGCATGACGTAATGGGGGTGTTATCTCTTTTGTCAAAGATCAACTGTTTTTGCTTGAACATTAAATGCCTCCAAATGGTATTTAATTCACTTCCCGGGCCCCTGGAAGCATGAAAATCACTTTAAACATGCTAATTTTAGCTCTTAAACTGATGATCTACCTACAAATGTGAACTGACGTTCAAAAATAAAACATTTGAAAACGGACCATTTTTCACCTTTCTGAAGCATGACGTAATGGGGGGTGTTATCTCTTTTGTCAAAAATCACCTGTTTTTGCTTGAACATTAAATGCCTCCAAATGGTATTTAATTCACTTCCCGGGATGAAGAAACACTTTTTGAGACCTGATAGTGAGTAAATTGGCCATTTTCATGCACTTTTAACTGTTCCACAAATCTTGTGTTTAGGGCCCCTGGAAGCATGAAAATCACTTTAAACATGCTAATTTTAGATCTTAAACTGATGATCTACCTACAAATGTGAACTGACGTTCAAAAAGAAAACATTTGAAAACGGACCATTTTTCACCTTTCTGAAGCATGACGTAATGGGGGGGTGTTATCTCTTTTGTCAAAAATCACCTGTTTTTACTTGAACATTAAATGCCTCCAAATGGTATTTAATTCACTTCCCGGGCCCCTGTAAGCATGAAAATCACTTTAAACATGCTAATTTTAGCTCTTAAACTGATGATCTACCCACAAATGTGAACTGACGTTCAAAAATAAAACATTTGAAAACGGACCATTTTTCACCTTTCTGAAGCATGACGTAATGGGGCGGTGTTATCTCTTTTATCAAAAATCACCTGTTTTTGCTTGAACATTAAATGCCTCCAAATGGTATTTAGTTCACTTCCCGGGATGAAGAAACCATTTTTGACACCTCAGAGTGAGTAAATTGGCCATTTTCATGCACTTTTAACTGTTCCACAAATCTTGCGTTTAGGGCCCCTGGAAGCATGAAAAACACTTTAAACATGCTAATTTTAGCTCTTAAACTGATGATCCACCTACAAATGTGAACTGACGTTCAAAAATAAAACATTTGAAAACGGACCATTTTTCAGCTTTCTGAAGCATGACGTAATGGGGGGGTGTTATCTCTTTTGTCAAAAATCACCTGTTTTTGCTTGAACATTAAATGCCTCCAAATGGTATTTAATTCACTTCCCGGGATGAAGAAACACTTTTTGAGACCTCAGAGTGAGTAAATTGGCCATTTTCATGCACTTTTAACTGTTCCACAAATCTTGTGTTTAGGGCCCCTGGAAGCATGAAAATCACTTTAAACATGCTAATTTTAGCTCTTAAACTGATGATCTACCTACAAATGTGAACTGACGTTCAAAAAATGAAACATTTGAAAACTGACCATTTTTCACCTTTCTGAAGCATGACGTAATGGGGGGGTGTTATCTCTTTTGTCAAAAATCACCTGTTTTTGCTTGAACATTAAATGCCTCCAAATGGTATTTAATTCACTTCCCGGGCCCCTGGAAGCATGAAAATCACTTTAAACATGCTAATTTTAGCTCTTAAACTGAAGATCTACCTACAAATGTGAACTGACGTTCAAAAATAAAACATTTGAAAACGGACCATTTTTCACCTTTCTGAAGCATGACGTAATGGGGGGGTGTTATCTCTTTTGTCAAAAATCACCTGTTTTTGCTTGAACATTAAATGCCTCCAAATGGTATTTAATTCACTTCCCGGGGTGAAGAAACACTTTTTGACAACTCAGAGTGAGTAAATTGGCCATTTTCATGCACTTTTAACTGTTCCACAAATCTTGTGTTTAGGGCCCCTGGAAGCATGAAAATCAATTTAAACATGCTAATTTTAGCTCTTAAACTGATGATCTACCTACAAATGTGAACTGACGTTCAAAAATAAAACATTTGAAAACGGACCATTTTTCACCTTTCTGAAGCATGACGTAATGGAGGGGTGTTATCTCTTTTGTCAAAAATCACCTGTTTTTGCTTGAACATTAAATGCCTCCAAATGGTATTTAATTCACTTCCCGGGATGAAGAAACCCTTTTTGACACCTCAGAGTGAGTAAATTGGCCATTTTCATGCACTTTTAACTGTTCTACAAATCTTGTGTTTAGGGCCCCTGGAAGCATGAAAATCACTTTAAACATGCTAATTTTAGCTCTTAAACTGATGATCTACCTACAAATGTGAACTGACGTTCAAAAATAAAACATTTGAAAACGGACCCTTTTTCACCTTTCTGAAGCATGACGTAATGGGGGGGTGTTATCTCTTTTGTCAAAAATCACCTCTATTTGCTTGAACATTAAATGCCTCCAAATGGTATTTAATTCACTTCCCGGGATGAAGAAACACTTTTTGAGACCTCAGAGTGAGTAAATTGGCCATTTTCATGCACTTTTAACTGTTCCACAAATCTTGTGTTTAGGGCCCCTGGAAGCATGAAAATCACTTTAAACATGCTTATTTTAGCTCTTAAACTGATGATCTACCTACAAATGTGAACTGACGTTCAAAAATAAAACATTTGAAAACGGACCGTTTTTCACCTTTCTGAAGCATGACGTAATGGGGGGTGTTATCTCTTTTGTCAAAAATCACCTGTTTTTGTTTGAACATTAAATGCCTCCAAATGGTATTTAATTCACTTCCCGGGCCCCTAGAAGCATGAAAATCACTTTAAACATGCTAATTTTAGCTCTTAAACTGATGATCTACCTACAAATGTGAACTGACGTTCAAAAATAAAACATTTGAAAACGGACCATTTTTCACCTTTCTGAACCATGACGTAATGGGGGGGTGTTATGTCTTTTGTCAAAAATCACCTGTTTTTGCTTGAACATTAAATGCCTCCAAATGGTATTTAATTCACTTCCCGGGATGAAAAAAACCTTTTTGACAACTCAGAGTGAGTAAATTGGCCATTTTCATGCACTTTTAACTGTTCCACAAATCTTGTGTTTAGGGCCCCTGGAAGCATGAAAATCACTTTAAACATGCTAATTTTAGCTCTTAAACTGATGATCTACCTACAAATGTGAACTGACGTTCAAAAATAAACCATTTGAAAACGGACCATTTTTCACCTTTCTGAAGCATGACGTAATGGGGGGTGTCATCTCTTTTGTCAAAAATCACCTGTTTTTGCTTGAACATTAAATACCTCCAAATGGTATTTAATTCACTTCCCGGGATGAAGAAAAACTTTTTGAGACCTGATAGTGAGTAAATTGGCCATTTTCATGCACTTTTAACTGTTCCACAAATCTTGTGTTTAGGGCCCCTGGAAGCATGAAAATCACTTTAAACATGCTAATTTTAGCTCTTAAACTGATGATCTACCTACAAATGTGAACTGACGTTCAAAAATAAAACATTTGAAAACGGACCATTTTTCACCTTTCTGAAGCATGACGTAATGGGGGGGTGTTATCTCTTTTGTCAAAAATCACCTGTTTTTACTTGAACATTAAATGCCTCCAAATGGTATTTAATTCACTTCCCAGGCCCCTGGAAGCATAAAAATCACTTTAAACATGCTAATTTTAGCTCTTAAACTGATGATCTACCCACAAATGTGAACTGACGTTCAAAAATAAAACATTTGAAAACGGACCATTTTTCACCTTTCTGAAGCATGACGTAATGGGGGTGTTATCTCTTTTATCAAAAATCACCTGTTTTTGCTTGAACATTAAATGCCTCCAAATGGTATTTAGTTCACTTCCCGGGATGAAGAAACCATTTTTGACACCTCAGAGTGAGTAAATTGGCCATTTTCATGCACTTTTAACTGTTCCACAAATCTTGCGTTTAGGGCCCCTGGAAGCATGAAAATCACTTTAAACATGCTAATTTTAGCTCTTAAACTGATGATCCACCTACAAATGTGAACTGACGTTCAAAAATAAAACATTTGAAAACGGACCATTTTTCACCTTTCTGAAGCATGACGTAATGGGGGGGTGTTATCTCTTTTGTCAAAAATCACCTGTTTTTGCATGAACATTAAATGCCTCCAAATGGTATTTAATTCACTTCCCGGGCCCCTGGAAGCATGAAAATCACTTTAAACATGCTAATTTTAGCTCTTAAACTGATGATCTACCTACAAATGTGAACTGACGTTCAAAAATAAAACATTTGAAAACGGACCATTTTTCACCTTTCTGAAGCATGACGTAATGGGGGGGTGTTATCTCTTTTGTCAAAAATCACCTGTTTTTGCTTGAACATTAAATGCCTCCAAATGGTATTTAATTCACTTCCCGGGCCCCTGGAAGCATGAAAATCACTTTAAACATGCTAATTTTAGCTCTTAAACTGTTGATCTACCTACAAATGTGAACTGACGTTCAAAAATAAAACATTTGAAAACGGACCATTTTTCACCTTTCTGAAGCATGACGTAATGGGGGGTGTTATCTCTTTTGTCAAAAATCACCTGTTTTTGCTTGAACATTAAATGCCTCCAAATGGTATTTAATTCACTTCCCGGGATGAAGAAACACTTTTTGAGACCTCAGAGTGAGTAAATTGGCCATTTTCATGCACTTTTAACTGTTCCACAAATCTTGTGTTTAGGGCCCCTGGAAGCATGAAAATCACTTTAAACATGCTAATTTTAGCTCTTAAACTGATGATCTACCTACAAATGTGAACTGACGTTCAAAAATAAAACATTTAAAAACTGACAATTTTTCACCTTTCTGAAGCATGACGTAATGGGGGGGTGTTATCTCTTTTGTCAAAAATCACCTGTTTTTGCTTGAACATTAAATGCCTCCAAATGGTATTTAATTCACTTCCCGGGCCCCTGGAAGCATGAAAATCACTTTAAACATGCTAATTTTAGCTCTTAAACTGTTGATCTACCTACAAATGTGAACTGACGTTCAAAAATAAAACATTTGAAAACGGACCATTTTTCACCTTTCTGAAGCATGACGTAATGGGGGGTGTTATCTCTTTTGTCAAAAATCACCTGTTTTTGCTTGAACATTAAATGCCTCCAAATGGTATTTAATTCACTTCCCGGGATGAAGAAACCCTTTTTGACACCTCAGAGTGAGTAAATTGGCCATTTTCATGCACTTTTAACTGTTCCACAAATCTTGCGTTTAGGGCCCCTGGAAGCATGAAAATCACTTTAAACATGCTTATTTTAGCTCTTAAACTGATGATCTACCTACAAATGTGAACTGACGTTCAAAAATAAAACATTTGAAAACTGACCATTTTTCACCTTTCTGAAGCATGACGTAATGGGGGGGTGTTATCTCTTTTGTCAAAAATCACCTGTTTTTGCTTGAACATTAAATGCCTCCAAATGGTATTTAATTCACTTCCCGGGCCCCTGGAAGCATGAAAATCACTTTAAACATGCTAATTTTAGCTCTTAAACTGATGATCTACCTACAAATGTGAACTGACGTTCAAAAATAAAACATTTGAAAACGGACCATTTTTCACCTTTCTGAAGCATGACGTAATGGGGGGGTGTTATCTCTTTTGTCAAAAATCACCTGTTTTTGCTTGAACATTAAATGCCTCCAAATGGTATTTAATTCACTTCCCGGGATGAAGAAACCCTTTTTGACACCTCAGAGTGAGTAAATTGGGCATTTTCATGCACTTTTAACCGTTCCACAAATCTTGCGTTTAGGGCCCTGGAAGCATGAAAATCACTTTAAACATGCTAATTTTAGCTCTTAAACTGATGATCTACCTACAAATGTGAACTGACGTTCAAAAATAAAACATTTGAAAACGGACCATTTTTCACCTTTCTGAAGCATGACGTAATGGGGGGGGTGTTATCTCTTTTGTCAAAAATCACCTGTTTTTGCTTGAACATTAAATGCCTCCAAATGGTATTTAATTCACTTCCCGGGCCCCTGGAAGCATGAAAATCACTTTAAATATGCTAATTTTAGCTCTTAAACTGATCATCTACCTACAAATGTGAACTGACGTTCAAAAATAAAACATTTGAAAACGGACCATTTTTCAAATTTCTGAAGCATGACGTAATGGGGGGGTGTTATCTCTTTTGTCAAAAATCACCTGTTTTTGCTTGAACATTAAATGCCTCCAAATGGTATTTAATTCACTTCCCGGGCCCCTGGAAGCATGAAAATCACTTTAAACATGCTAATTTTAGCTCTTAAAATGATGATCTACCTACAAATGTGAACTGACGTTCAAAAATAAAACATTTGAAAACGGACCATTTTTCACCTTTCTGAAGCATGACGTAATGGGGGGGTGTTATCTCTTTTGTCAAAAATCACCTGTTTTTGCTTGAACATTAAATGCCTCCAAATGGTATTTAATTCACTTCCCGGGCCCCTGGAAGCATGAAAATCACTTTAAACATGCTAATTTTAGCTCTTAAACTGATGATCTACCTACAAATGTGAACTGACGTTCAAAAATAAAACATTTGAAAACGGACCATTTTTCACCTTTCTGAAGCATGACGTAATGGGGGGGTGTTATCTCTTTTGTCAAAAATCACCTGTTTTTGCTTGAACATTAAATGCCTCCAAATGGTATTTAATTCACTTCCCGGGCCCCTGGAAGCATGAAAATCACTTTAAACATGCTAATTTTAGCTCTTAAACTGATCATCTACCTACAAATGTGAACTGACGTTCAAAAATAAAACATTTGAAAACGGACAATTTTTCACCTTTCTGAAGCATGACGTAATGGGGGGGTGTTATCTCTTTTGTCAAAAATCACCTGTTTTTGCTTGAACATTAAATGCCTCCAAATGGCATTTAATTCACTTCCCGGGCCCCTGGAAGCATGAAAATCACTTTAAACATGCTAATTTTAGCTCTTAAACTGATGATCTACCTACAAATGTGAACTGACGTTCAAAAATAAAACATTTGAAAACGGACCATTTTTCACCTTTCTGAAGCATGACGTAATAGGGGGGGTGTTATCTCTTTTGTAAAAAATCACCTGTTTTTGCTTGAACATTAAATGCCTCCAAATGGTATTTAATTCACTTCCCGGGCCCCTGGAAGCATGAAAATCACTTTAAACATGCTAATTTTAGCTCTTAAACTGATGATCTACCTACAAAAGTGAACTGACGTTCAAAAATCAAACATTTGAAAACGGACCATTTTTCACCTTTCTGAAGCATGACGTAATGGGGGGGTGTTATCTCTTTTGTCAAAAATCACCTGTTTTTGCTTGAACATTAAATGCCTCTAAATGGTATTTAATTCACTTCCCGGGATCAAGAAACACTTTTTGAGACCTCAGAGTGAGTAAATTGGCCATTTTCATGCACTTTTAACTGTTCCACAAATCTAGTGTTTAGGGCCCCTGGAAGCATGAAAATCACTTTAAACATGCTAATTTTAGCTCTTAAACTGATGATCTACCTACAAATGTGAACTGACGTTAAAAAATAAAACATTTGAAAACAGACCATTTTTCACCTTTCTGAAGCATGACGTAATGGGGAGGTGTTATCTCTTTTGTCAAAAATCACCTGTTTTTGCTTGAACATTAAATGCCTCCAAATGGTATTTAATTCACTTCCTGGGCCCCTGGAAGCATGAAAATCACTTTAAACATGCACATTTTAGCTCTTAAACTGATGATCTACCTACAAATGTGAACTGACGTTCAAAAATAAAACATTTGAAAACGGACCATTTTTCACCTTTCTGAAGCATGACGTAATGGGGGGGGGTGTTATCTCTTTTGTCAAAAAAATCACATGTTTTTGCTTGAACATTAAATGCCTCCAAATGGTATTTAATTCACTTCCCGGGCCCCTGGAAGCATGAAAATCACTTTAAACATGCTAATTTTAGCTCTTAAACTGATTATCTACCTACAAATGTGAACTGACGTTCAAAAATAAAACATTTGAAAACGGACCATTTTTCACCTTTCTGAAGCATGACGTAATGGGGGGGTGTTATCTCTTTTGTCAAAAATCACCTGTTTTTGCTTGAACATTAAATGCCTCCAAATGGTATTTAATTCACTTCCCGGGATGAAGAAACACTTTTTGAGACCTCAGAGTGAGTAAATTGGCCATTTTCATGCACTTTTAACTGTTCCACAAATCTTGTGTTTAGGGCCCCTGGAAGCATGAAAATCACTTTAAACATGCTAATTTTAGCTCTTAAACTGATGATCTACCTACAAATGTGAACTGATGTTCAAAAATAAAACATTTGAAAACGGACCATTTTTCACCTTTCTGAAGCATAACGTAATGGGGGGGGTGTTAACTCTTTTGTCAAAAATCACCTGTTTTTGCTTGAACATTAAATGCCTCCAAATGGTATTTAATTCACTTCCCGGGCCCCTGGAAGCATGAAAATCACTTTAAACATGCTAATTTTAGCTCTTAAACTGATGATCTACCTACAAATGTGAACTGACGTTCAAAAATAAACATTTGATAATGGACCATTTTTCACCTTTCTGAAGCATGACGTAATAGGGGGTGTTATCTCTTTTGTAAAAAATCACCTGTTTTTGCTTGAACATTAAATGCCTCCAAATGGTATTTAATTCACTTGCCGGGCCCCTGGAAGCATGAAAATCACTTTAAACATGCTAATTTTAGCTCTTAAACTGATGGTCTATGTACAAATGTGAACTGACGTTCAAAAATAAAACATTTGAAAACTGACCATTTTTCACCTTTCTGAAGCATGATGTAATGGGGGGGTGTTATGTCTTTTGTCAAAGATCACCTGTTTTTGCTTGAACATTAAATGCCTCCAAATGGTATTTAATTCACTTCCCGGGATGAAGAAACCCTTTTTGACAACTCAGAGTGAGTAAATTGGCCATTTTCATGCACTTTTAACTGTTCCACAAATCTTGTGTTTAGGGCCCCTGGAAGAATGAAAATCACTTTAAACATGCTAATTTTAGCTCTTAAACTGATGATCTACCTACAAATGTGAACTGACGTTCAAAAATAAAACATTTGAAAATGGACCATTTTTCACCTTTCTGAAGCATGACGTAATGGGGGGGGTGTTATCTCTTTTGTCAAAAATCACCTGTTTTTGCTTGAACATTAAATGCCTCCCAATGGCATTTAATTCACTTCCCGGGCCCCTGGATGCATGAAAATCACTTTAAACATGCTAATTTTAGCTCTTAAACTGATGATCTACCTACAAATGTGAACTGACGTTCAAAAATAAAACATTTGAAAACGGACCATTTTTCACCTTTCTGAAGCATGACGTAATAGGGGGGGTGTTATCTCTTTTGTCAAAAATCACCTGTTTTTGCTTGAACATTAAATGCCTCCAAATGGTATTTAATTCACTTCCCGGGCCCCTGGAAGCATGAAAATCACTTTAAACATGCTAATTTTAGCTCTTAAACTGATGATCTACCTACAAAAGTGAACTGACGTTCAAAAATCAAACATTTGAAAACGGACCATTTTTCACCTTTCTGAAGCATGACGTAATGGGGGGGTGTTATCTCTTTTGTCAAAAATCACCTGTTTTTGCTTGAACATTAAATGCCTCTAAATGGTATTTAATTCACTTCCCGGGATCAAGAAACACTTTTTGAGACCTCAGAGTGAGTAAATTGGCCATTTTCATGCACTTTTAACTGTTCCACAAATCTAGTGTTTAGGGCCCCTGGAAGCATGAAAATCACTTTAAACATGCTAATTTTAGCTCTTAAACTGATGATATACCTACAAATGTGAACTGACGTTAAAAAATAAAACATTTGAAAACAGACCATTTTTCACCTTTCTGAAGCATGACGTAATGGGGAGGTGTTATCTCTTTTGTCAAAAATCACCTGTTTTTGCTTGAACATTAAATGCCTCCAAATGGTATTTAATTCACTTCCTGGGCCCCTGGAAGCATGAAAATCACTTTAAACATGCACATTTTAGCTCTTAAACTGATGATCTACCTACAAATGTGAACTGACGTTCAAAAATAAAACATTTGAAAACGGACCATTTTTCACCTTTCTGAAGCATGACGTAATAGGGGGTGTTATCTCTTTTGTAAAAAATCACATGTTTTTGCTTGAACATTAAATGCCTCCAAATGGTATTTAATTCACTTCCCGGGCCCCTGGAAGCATGAAAATCACTTTAAACATGCTAATTTTAGCTCTTAAACTGATTATCTACCTACAAATGTGAACTGACGTTCAAAAATAAAACATTTGAAAACGGACCATTTTTCACCTTTCTGAAGCATGACGTAATGGGGGGGTGTTATCTCTTTTGTCAAAAATCACCTGTTTTTGCTTGAACATTAAATGCCTCCAAATGGTATTTAATTCACTTCCCGGGATGAAGAAACACTTTTTGAGACCTCAGAGTGAGTAAATTGGCCATTTTCA
Source organism: Lissotriton helveticus (assembly GCF_964261635.1). Lineage (NCBI taxonomy): Eukaryota > Metazoa > Chordata > Amphibia > Caudata > Salamandridae > Lissotriton > Lissotriton helveticus. The sequence goes on along the minus strand of NW_027612043.1, from coordinate 131,457 downwards.
TGCACTTTTAACTGTTCCACAAATCTTGTGTTTAGGGCCCCTGGAAGCATGAAAATCACTTTAAACATGCTAATTTTAGCTCTTAAACTGATGATCTACCTACAAATGTGAACTGATGTTCAAAAATAAAACACTTGAAAACGGACCATTTTTCACCTTTCTGAAGCATAACGTAATGGGGGGGGTGTTAACTCTTTTGTCAAAAATCACCTGTTTTTGCTTGAACATTAAATGCCTCCAAATGGTATTTAATTCACTTCCCGGGCCCCTGGAAGCATGAAAATCACTTTAAATATGCTAATTTTAGCTCTTAAACTGATGATCTACCTACAAATGTGAACTGACGTTCAAAAATAAACATTTGATAATGGACCATTTTTCACCTTTCTGAAGCATGACGTAATGGGGGGGTGTTATCTCTTTTGTCAAAAATCACCTGTTTTTGCTTGAACATTAAATGCCTCCAAATGGTATTTAATTCACTTCCCGGGATGAAGAAACACTTTTTGAGACCTCAGAGTGAGTAAATTGGCCATTTTCATGCACTTTTAACTGTTCCACAAATCTTGTGTTTAGGGCCCCTGGAAGCATGAAAATCACTTTAAACATGCTAATTTTAGCTCTTAAACTGATGATCTACCTACAAATGTGAACTGATGTTCAAAAATAAAACATTTGAAAACGGACCATTTTTCACCTTTCTGAAGCATAACGTAATGGGGGGGGTGTTAACTCTTTTGTCAAAAATCACCTGTTTTTGCTTGAACATTAAATGCCTCCAAATGGTATTTAATTCACTTCCCGGGCCCCTGGAAGCATGAAAATCACTTTAAACATGCTAATTTTAGCTCTTAAACTGATGATCTACCTACAAATGTGAACTGACGTTCAAAAATAAACATTTGATAATGGACCATTTTTCACCTTTCTGAAGCATGACGTAATAGGGGGTGTTATCTCTTTTGTAAAAAATCACCTGTTTTTGCTTGAACATTAAATGCCTCCAAATGGTATTTAATTCACTTGCCGGGCCCCTGGAAGCATGAAAATCACTTTAAACATGCTAATTTTAGCTCTTAAACTGATGGTCTATGTACAAATGTGAACTGACGTTCAAAAATAAAACATTTGAAAACTGACCATTTTTCACCTTTCTGAAGCATGATGTAATGGGGGGGTGTTATGTCTTTTGTCAAAGATCACCTGTTTTTGCTTGAACATTAAATGCCTCCAAATGGTATTTAATTCACTTCCCGGGATGAAGAAACCCTTTTTGACAACTCAGAGTGAGTAAATTGGCCATTTTCATGCACTTTTAACTGTTCCACAAATCTTGTGTTTAGGGCCCCTGGAAGAATGAAAATCACTTTAAACATGCTAATTTTAGCTCTTAAACTGATGATCTACCTACAAATGTGAACTGACGTTCAAAAATAAAACATTTGAAAATGGACCATTTTTCACCTTTCTGAAGCATGACGTAATGGGGGGGGTGTTATCTCTTTTGTCAAAAATCACCTGTTTTTGCTTGAACATTAAATGCCTCCCAATGGCATTTAATTCACTTCCCGGGCCCCTGGATGCATGAAAATCACTTTAAACATGCTAATTTTAGCTCTTAAACTGATGATCTACCTACAAATGTGAACTGACGTTCAAAAATAAAACATTTGAAAACGGACCATTTTTCACCTTTCTGAAGCATGACGTAATAGGGGGGGTGTTATCTCTTTTGTCAAAAATCACCTGTTTTTGCTTGAACATTAAATGCCTCCAAATGGTATTTAATTCACTTCCCGGGCCCCTGGAAGCATGAAAATCACTTTAAACATGCTAATTTTAGCTCTTAAACTGATGATCTACCTACAAAAGTGAACTGACGTTCAAAAATCAAACATTTGAAAACGGACCATTTTTCACCTTTCTGAAGCATGACGTAATGGGGGGGTGTTATCTCTTTTGTCAAAAATCACCTGTTTTTGCTTGAACATTAAATGCCTCTAAATGGTATTTAATTCACTTCCCGGGATCAAGAAACACTTTTTGAGACCTCAGAGTGAGTAAATTGGCCATTTTCATGCACTTTTAACTGTTCCACAAATCTAGTGTTTAGGGCCCCTGGAAGCATGAAAATCACTTTAAACATGCTAATTTTAGCTCTTAAACTGATGATATACCTACAAATGTGAACTGACGTTAAAAAATAAAACATTTGAAAACAGACCATTTTTCACCTTTCTGAAGCATGACGTAATGGGGAGGTGTTATCTCTTTTGTCAAAAATCACCTGTTTTTGCTTGAACATTAAATGCCTCCAAATGGTATTTAATTCACTTCCTGGGCCCCTGGAAGCATGAAAATCACTTTAAACATGCACATTTTAGCTCTTAAACTGATGATCTACCTACAAATGTGAACTGACGTTCAAAAATAAAACATTTGAAAACGGACCATTTTTCACCTTTCTGAAGCATGACGTAATAGGGGGTGTTATCTCTTTTGTAAAAAATCACATGTTTTTGCTTGAACATTAAATGCCTCCAAATGGTATTTAATTCACTTCCCGGGCCCCTGGAAGCATGAAAATCACTTTAAACATGCTAATTTTAGCTCTTAAACTGATTATCTACCTACAAATGTGAACTGACGTTCAAAAATAAAACATTTGAAAACGGACCATTTTTCACCTTTCTGAAGCATGACGTAATGGGGGGGTGTTATCTCTTTTGTCAAAAATCACCTGTTTTTGCTTGAACATTAAATGCCTCCAAATGGTATTTAATTCACTTCCCGGGATGAAGAAACACTTTTTGAGACCTCAGAGTGAGTAAATTGGCCATTTTCATGCACTTTTAACTGTTCCACAAATCTTGTGTTTAGGGCCCCTGGAAGCATGAAAATCACTTTAAACATGCTAATTTTAGCTCTTAAACTGATGATCTACCTACAAATGTGAACTGATGTTCAAAAATAAAACACTTGAAAACGGACCATTTTTCACCTTTCTGAAGCATAACGTAATGGGGGGGGTGTTAACTCTTTTGTCAAAAATCACCTGTTTTTGCTTGAACATTAAATGCCTCCAAATGGTATTTAATTCACTTCCCGGGCCCCTGGAAGCATGAAAATCACTTTAAACATGCTAATTTTAGCTCTTAAACTGATGATCTACCTACAAATGTGAACTGACGTTCAAAAATAAACATTTGATAATGGACCATTTTTCACCTTTCTGAAGCATGACGTAATAGGGGGTGTTATCTCTTTTGTAAAAAATCACCTGTTTTTGCTTGAACATTAAATGCCTCCAAATGGTATTTAATTCACTTGCCGGGCCCCTGGAAGCATGAAAATCACTTTAAACATGCTAATTTTAGCTCTTAAACTGATGGTCTATGTACAAATGTGAACTGACGTTCAAAAATAAAACATTTGAAAACTGACCATTTTTCACCTTTCTGAAGCATGATGTAATGGGGGGGTGTTATGTCTTTTGTCAAAGATCACCTGTTTTTGCTTGAACATTAAATGCCTCCAAATGGTATTTAATTCACTTCCCGGGATGAAGAAACCCTTTTTGACAACTCAGAGTGAGTAAATTGGCCATTTTCATGCACTTTTAACTGTTCCACAAATCTTGTGTTTAGGGCCCCTGGAAGAATGAAAATCACTTTAAACATGCTAATTTTAGCTCTTAAACTGATGATCTACCTACAAATGTGAACTGACGTTCAAAAATAAAACATTTGAAAACGGACCATTTTTCACCTTTCTGAAGCATGACGTAATGGGGGGGTGTTATCTCTTTTGTCAAAAATCACCTGTTTTTGCTTGAACATTAAATGCCTCCCAATGGTATTTAATTCACTTCCCGGGATGAAGAAACCCTTTTTGACACCTCAGAGTGAGTAAAGTGGCCATTTTCATGCACTTTTAACCGTTCCACAAATCTTGCGTTTAGGGCCCTGGAAGCATGAAAATCACTTTAAACATGCTAATTTTAGCTCTTAAACTGATCATCTACCTACAAATGTGAACTGACGTTCAAAAATAAAACATTTGAAAACGGACCATTTTTCACCTTTCTGAAGCATGACGTAATGGGGGGGTGTTATCTCTTTTGTCAAAAATCACCTGTTTTTGCTTGAACATTAAATGCCTCCAAATGGTATTTAATTCACTTCCCGGGCCCCTGGAAGCATGAAAATCACTTTAAACATGCTAATTTTAGCTCTTAAACTGATGATCTACCTACAAATGTGAACTGACGTTCAAAAATAAAACATTTGAAAACGGACCATTTTTCACCTTTCTGAAGCATGACGTAATAGGGGGGGTGTTATCTCTATTGTCAAAAATCACCTGTTTTTGCTTGAACATTAAATGCCTCCAAATGGTATTTAATTCACTTCCCGGGCCCCTGGAAGCATGAAAATCACTTTAAACATGCTAATTTTAGCTCTTAAACTGATGATCTACCTACAAAAGTGAACTGACGTTCAAAAATCAAACATTTGAAAACGGACCATTTTTCACCTTTCTGAAGCATGACGTAATGGGGGGGTGTTATCTCTTTTGTCAAAAATCACCTGTTTTTGCTTGAACATTAAATGCCTCTAAATGGTATTTAATTCACTTCCCGGGATCAAGAAACACTTTTTGAGACCTCAGAGTGAGTAAATTGGCCATTTTCATGCACTTTTAACTGTTCCACAAATCTAGTGTTTAGGGCCCCTGGAAGCATGAAAATCACTTTAAACATGCTAATTTTAGCTCTTAAACTGATGATCTACCTACAAATGTGAACTGACGTTAAAAAATAAAACATTTGAAAACAGACCATTTTTCACCTTTCTGAAGCATGACGTAATGGGGAGGTGTTATCTCTTTTGTCAAAAATCACCTGTTTTTGCTTGAACATTAAATGCCTCCAAATGGTATTTAATTCACTTCCCGGGCCCCTGGAAGCATGAAAATCACTTTAAACATGCACATTTTAGCTCTTAAACTGATGATCTACCTACAAATGTGAACTGACGTTCAAAAATAAAACATTTGAAAACGGACCATTTTTCACCTTTCTGAAGCATGACGTAATGGGGGGTGTTATCTCTTTTGTCAAAAATCACCTGTTTTTGCTTGAACATTAAATGCTTCCAAAAGGTATTTAATTCACTTCCCGGGATGAAGAAACACTTTTTGAGACCTCAGAGTGAGTAAATTGGCCATTTTCATGCACTTTTAACTGTTCCACAAATCTTGTGTTTAGGGCCCCTGGAAGCATGAAAATCACTTTAAACATGCTAATTTTAGCTCTTAAACTGATGATCTACCTACAAATGTGAACTGACGTTCAAAAATAAAACATTTGAAAACGGACCATTTTTCACCTTTCTGAAGCATGACGTAATGGGGGGGGGTGTTATCTCTTTTGTCAAAAAAATCACATGTTTTTGCTTGAACATTAAATGCCTCCAAATGGTATTTAATTCACTTCCCGGGCCCCTGGAAGCATGAAAATCACTTTAAACATGCTAATTTTAGCTCTTAAACTGATGATCTACCTACAAATGTGAACTGACGTTCAAAAATAAAACATTTGAAAACGGACCATTTTTCACCTTTCTGAAGCATGACGTAATGGGGGGGTGTTATCTCTTTTGTCAAAAATCACCTGTTTTTGCTTGAACATTAAATGCCTCCAAATGGTATTTAATTCACTTCCCGGGATGAAGAAACACTTTTTGAGACCTCAGAGTGAGTAAATTGGCCATTTTCATGCACTTTTAACTGTTCCACAAATCTTGTGTTTAGGGCCCCTGGAAGCATGAAAATCACTTTAAACATGCTAATTTTAGCTCTTAAACTGATGATCTACCTACAAATGTGAACTGATGTTCAAAAATAAAACATTTGAAAACGGACCATTTTTCACCTTTCTGAAGCATGACGTAATGGGGGGGGTGTTAACTCTTTTGTCAAAAATCACCTGTTTTTGCTTGAACATTAAATGCCTCCAAATGGTATTTAATTCACTTCCCGGGCCCCTGGAAGCATGAAAATCACTTTAAACATGCTAATTTTAGCTCTTAAACTGATGATCTACCTACAAATGTGAACTGACGTTCAAAAATAAAACATTTGAAAACGGACCATTTTTCACCTTTCTGAAGCATGACGTAATGGGGGGGTGTTATCTCTTTTGTCAAAAATCACCTGTTTTTGCTTGAACGTTAAATGCCTCCAAATGGTATTTAATTCACTTCCCGAGATAAAGAAACTCTTTTTGACACCTCAGAGTGAGTAAATTGGCCATTTTCATGCACTTTTAACTGTTCCACAAATCTTGTGTTTAGGATCCCTGGAACCATGAAAATCACTTTAAATATGCTAATTTTAGCTCTTAAACTGATGATCTACCTACAAATGTGAACTGACGTTCAAAAATAAACATTTGATAATGGACCATTTTTCACCTTTCTGAAGCATGACGTAATAGGGGGTGTTATCTCTTTTGTAAAAAATCACCTGTTTTTGCTTGAACATTAAATGCCTCCAAATGGTATTTAATTCACTTGCCGGGCCCCTGGAAGCATGAAAATCACTTTAAACATGCTAATTTTAGCTTTTAAACTGATGGTCTATGTACAAATGTGAACTGACGTTCAAAAATAAAACATTTGAAAACTGACCATTTTTCACCTTTCTGAAGCATGATGTAATGGGGGGGTGTTATGTCTTTTGTCAAAGATCACCTGTTTTTGCTTGAACATTAAATGCCTCCAAATGGTATTTAATTCACTTCCCGGGATGAAGAAACCCTTTTTGACAACTCAGAGTGAGTAAATTGGCCATTTTCATGCACTTTTAACTGTTCCACAAATCTTGTGTTTAGGGCCCCTGGAAGAATGAAAATCACTTTAAACATGCTAATTTTAGCTCTTAAACTGATGATCTACCTACAAATGTGAACTGACGTTCAAAAATAAAACATTTGAAAACGGACCATTTTTCACCTTTCTGAAGCATGACGTAATGGGGGGTGTTATCTCTTTTGTCAAAAATCACCTGTTTTTGCTTGAACATTAAATGCCTCCCAATGGTATTTAATTCACTTCCCGGGATGAAGAAACACTTTTTGAGACCTCAGAGTGAGTAAATTGGCAATTTTCATGCACTTTTAACTGTTCCACAAATCTTGTGTTTAGGGCCCCTCGAAGCATGAAAATCATTTTAAACATGCTAATTTTAGCTCTTAAACTGATGATCTACCTATTAATGTGAACTGACGTTCAAAAATAAAACATTTGAAAACTGACCATTTTTCACCTTTCTGAAGCATGACGTAATGGGGGGGTGTTATCTCTTCTGTCAAAAATCACCTGTTTTTGCTTGAACATTAAATGCCTCCAAATGGTATTTAATTCACTTCCCGGGCCCCTGGAAGCATGAAAATCACTTTAAACATGCTAATTTTAGCTCTTAAACTGATGATCTACCTACAAATGTGAACTGACGTTCAAAAATAAAACATTTGAAAACGGACCATTTTTCACCTTTCTGAAGCATGACGTAATGGGGGGGGGTGTCATCTCTTTTGTCAAAAATCACCTGTTTTTGCTTGAACATTAAATGCCTCCAAATGGTATTTAATTCACTTCCCGGGATGAAGAAACACTTTTTGAGACCTGATAGTGAGTAAATTGGCCATTTTCATGCACTTTTAACTGTTCCACAAATCTTGTGTTTAGGGCCCCTGGAAGCATGAAAATCACTTTAAACATGCTAATTTTAGCTCTTAAACTGATGATCTACCTACAAATGTGAACTGACGTTCAAAAAGAAAACATTTGAAAACGGACCATTTTTCACCTTTCTGAAGCATGACGTAATGGGGGGGTGTTATCTCTTTTGTCAAAAATCACCTGTTTTTACTTGAACATTAAATGCCTCCAAATGGTATTTAATTCACTTCCCGGGCCCCTGTAAGCATGAAAATCACTTTAAACATGCTAATTTTAGCTCTTAAACTGATGATCTACCCACAAATGTGAACTGACGTTCAAAAATAAAACATTTGAAAACGGACCATTTTTCACCTTTCTGAAGCATGACGTAATGGGGCGGTGTTATCTCTTTTATCAAAAATCACCTGTTTTTGCTTGAACATTAAATGCCTCCAAATGGTATTTAGTTCACTTCCCGGGATGAAGAAACCATTTTTGACACCTCAGAGTGAGTAAATTGGCCATTTTCATGCACTTTTAACTGTTCCACAAATCTTGCGTTTAGGGCCCCTGGAAGCATGAAAAACACTTTAAACATGCTAATTTTAGCTCTTAAACTGATGATCCACCTACAAATGTGAACTGACGTTCAAAAATAAAACATTTGAAAACGGACCATTTTTCAGCTTTCTGAAGCATGACGTAATGGGGGGGTGTTATCTCTTTTGTCAAAAATCACCTGTTTTTGCTTGAACATTAAATGCCTCCAAATGGTATTTAATTCACTTCCCGGGATGAAGAAACACTTTTTGAGACCTCAGAGTGAGTAAATTGGCCATTTTCATGCACTTTTAACTGTTCCACAAATCTTGTGTTTAGGGCCCCTGGAAGCATGAAAATCACTTTAAACATGCTAATTTTAGCTCTTAAACTGATGATCTACCTACAAATGTGAACTGACGTTCAAAAAATGAAACATTTGAAAACTGACCATTTTTCACCTTTCTGAAGCATGACGTAATGGGGGGGTGTTATCTCTTTTGTCAAAAATCACCTGTTTTTGCTTGAACATTAAATGCCTCCAAATGGTATTTAATTCACTTCCCGGGCCCCTGGAAGCATGAAAATCACTTTAAACATGCTAATTTTAGCTCTTAAACTGAAGATCTACCTACAAATGTGAACTGACGTTCAAAAATAAAACATTTGAAAACGGACCATTTTTCACCTTTCTGAAGCATGACGTAATGGGGGGTGTTATCTCTTTTGTCAAAAATCACCTGTTTTTGCTTGAACATTAAATGCCTCCAAATGGTATTTAATTCACTTCCCGGGGTGAAGAAACACTTTTTGACAACTCAGAGTGAGTAAATTGGCCATTTTCATGCACTTTTAACTGTTCCACAAATCTTGTGTTTAGGGCCCCTGGAAGCATGAAAATCAATTTAAACATGCTAATTTTAGCTCTTAAACTGATGATCTACCTACAAATGTGAACTGACGTTCAAAAATAAAACATTTGAAAACGGACCATTTTTCACCTTTCTGAAGCATGACGTAATGGGGGGGTGTTATCTCTTTTGTCAAAATTCACCTGTTTTTGCTTGAACATTAAATGCCTCCAAATGGTATTTAATTCACTTCCCGGGCCCCTGGAAGCATGAAAATCACTTTAAACATGCTAATTTTAGCTCTTAAACTGATGATCTACCTACAAATGTGAACTGACGTTCAAAAATAAAACATTTGAAAACGGACCATTTTTCACCTTTCTGAAGCATGACGTAATGGGGGGTGTTATCTCTTTTGTCAAAAATCACCTGTTTTTGCTTGAACATTAAATGCCTCCAAATGGTATTTAATTCACTTCCCGGGATGAAGAAACCCTTTTTGACATCTCAGAGTGAGTAAATTGGCCATTTTCATGCACTTTTAACTGTTCCACAAATATTGCGTTTAGAGCCCCTGGAAGCATGAAAATCACTTTAAACATGCTAATTTTAGCTCTTAAACTGATGATCTACCTACAAATGTGAACTGACGTTCAAAAATAAAACATTTGAAAACGGACCATTTTTCACCTTTCTGAAGCATGACGTAATGGGGGGGGTGTTATCTCTTTTGTCAAAAATCACCTGTTTTTGCTTGAACATTAAATGCCTCCAAATGGTATTTAATTCACTTCCCGGGCCCCTGGTAGCATGAAAATCACTTTAAACATGCTAATTTTAGCTCTTAAACTGATGATCTACCTACAAATGTGAACTGACGTTCAAAAATAAAACATTTGAAAACGGACCATTTTTCACCTTTCTGAAGCATGACGTAATGGGGGGGTGTCATCTCTTTTGTCAAAAATCACCTGTTTTTGCTTGAACATTAAATGCCTCCAAATGGTATTTAATTCACTTCCCGGGATGAAGAAACACTTTTTGAGACCTGATAGTGAGTAAATTGGCCATTTTCATGCACTTTTAACTGTTCCACAAATCTTGTGTTTAGGGCCCCTGGAAGCATGAAAATCACTTTAAACATGCTAATTTTAGCTCTTAAACTGATGATCTACCTACAAATGTGAACTGACGTTCAAAACTAAAACATTTGAAAAAGGACCATTTTTCACCTTTCTGAAGCATAACGTAAAGGGGGGGTGTTATCTCTTTTGTCAAAAATCACCTGTTTTTGCTTGAACATTAAATGCCTCCAAATGGTATTTAATTCACTTCCCGGGCCCCTGGAAGCATGAAAATCACTTTAAACATGCTAATTTTAGCTCTTAAACTGATGATCTACGTACAAATGTGAAGTGACGTTCAAAAATAAAACATTTGAAAACGGACCATTTTTCACCTTTCTGAAGCATGACGTAATGGGGGGTGTTATGTCTTTTGTCAAAAATCACTTGTTTTTGCTTGAACATTAAATGCCTCCAAATGGTATTTAATTCACTTCCCGGGATGAAGAAACCCTTTTTGACAACTCAGAGTGAGGTAAATTGGCCATTTTTCATGCACTTTTAACTGTTCCACAAATCTTGTGTTTAAGGCCCCTGGAAGCATGAAAATCACCTTAAACATGCCTATTTTAGCTCTTAAACTGATGATCTACCTACAAATGTGAACTGACGTTCAAAAATAAATCATTTGAAAACGGACCGTTTTTCACCTTTCTGAAGCATGACGTAATGGGGGGGTGTTATCTCTTTTGTCAAAAATCACCTGTTTTTGCTTGAACATTAAATGCCTCCAAATGGTATTTAATTTACTTCCCGGGCCCCTGGAAGCATGAAAATCACTTTAAACATGCTAATTTTAGCTCTTAAACTGATGATCTACCTACAAATGTGAACTGACGTTCAAAAATAAAACATTTGAAAACGGACCATTTTTCACCTTTCTGAACCATGACGTAATGGGGGGGTGTTATGACTTTTGTCAAAAATCACCTGTTTCTGCTTGAACATTAAATGCCTCCAAATGGTATTTAGTTCACTTCCCGGGATGAAGAAACCATTTTTGACACCTCAGAGTGAGTAAATTGGCCATTTTCATGCACTTTTAACTGTTCCACAAATCTTGCGTTTAGGGCCCCTGGAAGCATGAAAAACACTTTAAACATGCTAATTTTAGCTCTTAAACTGATGATCCACCTACAAATGTGAACTGACGTTCAAAAATAAAACATTTGAAAACGGACCATTTTTCAGCTTTCTGAAGCATGACGTAATGGGGGGGTGTTATCTCTTTTGTCAAAAATCACCTGTTTTTGCTTGAACATTAAATGCCTCCAAATGGTATTTAATTCACTTCCCGGGATGAAGAAACACTTTTTGAGACCTCAGAGTGAGTAAATTGGCCATTTTCATGCACTTTTAACTGTTCCACAAATCTTGTGTTTAGGGCCCCTGGAAGCATGAAAATCACTTTAAACATGCTAATTTTAGCTCTTAAACTGATGATCTACCTACAAATGTGAACTGACGTTCAAAAAATGAAACATTTGAAAACTGACCATTTTTCACCTTTCTGAAGCATGACGTAATGGGGGGGTGTTATCTCTTTTGTCAAAAATCACCTGTTTTTGCTTGAACATTAAATGCCTCCAAATGGTATTTAATTCACTTCCCGGGCCCCTGGAAGCATGAAAATCACTTTAAACATGCTAATTTTAGCTCTTAAACTGAAGATCTACCTACAAATGTGAACTGACGTTCAAAAATAAAACATTTGAAAACGGACCATTTTTCACCTTTCTGAAGCATGACGTAATGGGGGGGTGTTATCTCTTTTGTCAAAAATCACCTGTTTTTGCTTGAACATTAAATGCCTCCAAATGGTATTTAATTCACTTCCCGGGGTGAAGAAACACTTTTTGACAACTCAGAGTGAGTAAATTGGCCATTTTCATGCACTTTTAACTGTTCCACAAATCTTGTGTTTAGGGCCCCTGGAAGCATGAAAATCAATTTAAACATGCTAATTTTAGCTCTTAAACTGATGATCTACCTACAAATGTGAACTGACGTTCAAAAATAAAACATTTGAAAACGGACCATTTTTCACCTTTCTGAAGCATGACGTAATGGGGGGGGTGTTATCTCTTTTGTCAAAATTCACCTGTTTTTGCTTGAACATTAAATGCCTCCAAATGGTATTTAATTCACTTCCCGGGCCCCTGGAAGCATGAAAATCACTTTAAACATGCTAATTTTAGCTCTTAAACTGATGATCTACCTACAAATGTGAACTGACGTTCAAAAATAAAACATTTGAAAACGGACCATTTTTCACCTTTCTGAAGCATGACGTAATGGGGGGTGTTATCTCTTTTGTCAAAAATCACCTGTTTTTGCTTGAACATTAAATGCCTCCAAATGGTATTTAATTCACTTCCCGGGATGAAGAAACCCTTTTTGACATCTCAGAGTGAGTAAATTGGCCATTTTCATGCACTTTTAACTGTTCCACAAATATTGCGTTTAGAGCCCCTGGAAGCATGAAAATCACTTTAAACATGCTAATTTTAGCTCTTAAACTGATGATCTACCTACAAATGTGAACTGACGTTCAAAAATAAAACATTTGAAAACGGACCATTTTTCACCTTTCTGAAGCATGACGTAATGGGGGGGGGTGTTATCTCTTTTGTCAAAAATCACCTGTTTTTGCTTGAACATTAAATGCCTCCAAATGGTATTTAATTCACTTCCCGGGCCCCTGGTAGCATGAAAATCACTTTAAACATGCTAATTTTAGCTCTTAAACTGATGATCTACCTACAAATGTGAACTGACGTTCAAAAATAAAACATTTGAAAACGGACCATTTTTCACCTTTCTGAAGCATGACGTAATGGGGGGGTGTCATCTCTTTTGTCAAAAATCACCTGTTTTTGCTTGAACATTAAATGCCTCCAAATGGTATTTAATTCACTTCCCGGGATGAAGAAACACTTTTTGAGACCTGATAGTGAGTAAATTGGCCATTTTCATGCACTTTTAACTGTTCCACAAATCTTGTGTTTAGGGCCCCTGGAAGCATGAAAATCACTTTAAACATGCTAATTTTAGCTCTTAAACTGATGATCTACCTACAAATGTGAACTGACGTTCAAAACTAAAACATTTGAAAAAGGACCATTTTTCACCTTTCTGAAGCATAACGTAAAGGGGGGGTGTTATCTCTTTTGTCAAAAATCACCTGTTTTTGCTTGAACATTAAATGCCTCCAAATGGTATTTAATTCACTTCCCGGGCCCCTGGAAGCATGAAAATCACTTTAAACATGCTAATTTTAGCTCTTAAACTGATGATCTACGTACAAATGTGAAGTGACGTTCAAAAATAAAACATTTGAAAACGGACCATTTTTCACCTTTCTGAAGCATGACGTAATGGGGGGGTGTTATGTCTTTTGTCAAAAATCACTTGTTTTTGCTTGAACATTAAATGCCTCCAAATGGTATTTAATTCACTTCCCGGGATGAAGAAACCCTTTTTGACAACTCAGAGTGAGGTAAATTGGCCATTTTTCATGCACTTTTAACTGTTCCACAAATCTTGTGTTTAAGGCCCCTGGAAGCATGAAAATCACCTTAAACATGCCTATTTTAGCTCTTAAACTGATGATCTACCTACAAATGTGAACTGACGTTCAAAAATAAATCATTTGAAAACGGACCGTTTTTCACCTTTCTGAAGCATGACGTAATGGGGGGGTGTTATCTCTTTTGTCAAAAATCACCTGTTTTTGCTTGAACATTAAATGCCTCCAAATGGTATTTAATTTACTTCCCGGGCCCCTGGAAGCATGAAAATCACTTTAAACATGCTAATTTTAGCTCTTAAACTGATGATCTACCTACAAATGTGAACTGACGTTCAAAAATAAAACATTTGAAAACGGACCATTTTTCACCTTTCTGAACCATGACGTAATGGGGGGGTGTTATGACTTTTGTCAAAAATCACCTGTTTCTGCTTGAACATTAAATGCCTCCAAATGGTATTTAATTCACTTCACGGGATGAAAAAACCCTTTTTGACAACTCAGAGTGAGTAAATTGGCAATTTTCATGCACTTTTAACTGTTCCACAAATCTTGTGTTTAGGGCCCCAGGAAGCATGAAAATCACTTTAAACATGCTAATTTTAGCTCTTAAACTGATGATCTACCTACAAATGTGAACTGACGTTCAAAAATAAAACATTTGATAACGGACCATTTTTCACCTTTCTGAAGCATGACGTAATGGGGGTGTTATCTCTTTTGTCAAAGATCAACTGTTTTTGCTTGAACATTAAATGCCTCCAAATGGTATTTAATTCACTTCCCGGGCCCCTGGAAGCATGAAAATCACTTTAAACATGCTAATTTTAGCTCTTAAACTGATGATCTACCTACAAATGTGAACTGACGTTCAAAAATAAAACATTTGAAAACGGACCATTTTTCACCTTTCTGAAGCATGACGTAATGGGGGGTGTTATCTCTTTTGTCAAAAATCACCTGTTTTTGCTTGAACATTAAATGCCTCCAAATGGTATTTAATTCACTTCCCGGGATGAAGAAACACTTTTTGAGACCTGATAGTGAGTAAATTGGCCATTTTCATGCACTTTTAACTGTTCCACAAATCTTGTGTTTAGGGCCCCTGGAAGCATGAAAATCACTTTAAACATGCTAATTTTAGCTCTTAAACTGATGATCTACCTACAAATGTGAACTGACGTTCAAAAAGAAAACATTTGAAAACGGACCATTTTTCACCTTTCTGAAGCATGACGTAATGGGGGGGTGTTATCTCTTTTGTCAAAAATCACCTGTTTTTACTTGAACATTAAATGCCTCCAAATGGTATTTAATTCACTTCCCGGGCCCCTGTAAGCATGAAAATCACTTTAAACATGCTAATTTTAGCTCTTAAACTGATGATCTACCCACAAATGTGAACTGACGTTCAAAAATAAAACATTTGAAAACGGACCATTTTTCACCTTTCTGAAGCATGACGTAATGGGGCGGTGTTATCTCTTTTATCAAAAATCACCTGTTTTTGCTTGAACATTAAATGCCTCCAAATGGTATTTAGTTCACTTCCCGGGATGAAGAAACCATTTTTGACACCTCAGAGTGAGTAAATTGGCCATTTTCATGCACTTTTAACTGTTCCACAAATCTTGCGTTTAGGGCCCCTGGAAGCATGAAAAACACTTTAAACATGCTAATTTTAGCTCTTAAACTGATGATCCACCTACAAATGTGAACTGACGTTCAAAAATAAAACATTTGAAAACGGACCATTTTTCAGCTTTCTGAAGCATGACGTAATGGGGGGGTGTTATCTCTTTTGTCAAAAATCACCTGTTTTTGCTTGAACATTAAATGCCTCCAAATGGTATTTAATTCACTTCCCGGGATGAAGAAACACTTTTTGAGACCTCAGAGTGAGTAAATTGGCCATTTTCATGCACTTTTAACTGTTCCACAAATCTTGTGTTTAGGGCCCCTGGAAGCATGAAAATCACTTTAAACATGCTAATTTTAGCTCTTAAACTGATGATCTACCTACAAATGTGAACTGACGTTCAAAAAATGAAACATTTGAAAACTGACCATTTTTCACCTTTCTGAAGCATGACGTAATGGGGGGGTGTTATCTCTTTTGTCAAAAATCACCTGTTTTTGCTTGAACATTAAATGCCTCCAAATGGTATTTAATTCACTTCCCGGGCCCCTGGAAGCATGAAAATCACTTTAAACATGCTAATTTTAGCTCTTAAACTGAAGATCTACCTACAAATGTGAACTGACGTTCAAAAATAAAACATTTGAAAACGGACCATTTTTCACCTTTCTGAAGCATGACGTAATGGGGGGGTGTTATCTCTTTTGTCAAAAATCACCTGTTTTTGCTTGAACATTAAATGCCTCCAAATGGTATTTAATTCACTTCCCGGGGTGAAGAAACACTTTTTGACAACTCAGAGTGAGTAAATTGGCCATTTTCATGCACTTTTAACTGTTCCACAAATCTTGTGTTTAGGGCCCCTGGAAGCATGAAAATCAATTTAAACATGCTAATTTTAGCTCTTAAACTGATGATCTACCTACAAATGTGAACTGACGTTCAAAAATAAAACATTTGAAAACGGACCATTTTTCACCTTTCTGAAGCATGACGTAATGGGGGGGTGTTATCTCTTTTGTCAAAAATCACCTGTTTTTGCTTGAACATTAAATGCCTCCAAATGGTATTTAATTCACTTCCCGGGATGAAGAAACCCTTTTTGACACCTCAGAGTGAGTAAATTGGCCATTTTCATGCACTTTTAACTGTTCTACAAATCTTGTGTTTAGGGCCCCTGGAAGCATGAAAATCACTTTAAACATGCTAATTTTAGCTCTTAAACTGATGATCTACCTACAAATGTGAACTGACGTTCAAAAATAAAACATTTGAAAACGGACCCTTTTTCACCTTTCTGAAGCATGACGTAATGGGGGGGTGTTATCTCTTTTGTCAAAAATCACCTCTATTTGCTTGAACATTAAATGCCTCCAAATGGTATTTAATTCACTTCCCGGGATGAAGAAACACTTTTTGAGACCTCAGAGTGAGTAAATTGGCCATTTTCATGCACTTTTAACTGTTCCACAAATCTTGTGTTTAGGGCCCCTGGAAGCATGAAAATCACTTTAAACATGCTTATTTTAGCTCTTAAACTGATGATCTACCTACAAATGTGAACTGACGTTCAAAAATAAAACATTTGAAAACGGACCGTTTTTCACCTTTCTGAAGCATGACGTAATGGGGGGTGTTATCTCTTTTGTCAAAAATCACCTGTTTTTGTTTGAACATTAAATGCCTCCAAATGGTATTTAATTCACTTCCCGGGCCCCTAGAAGCATGAAAATCACTTTAAACATGCTAATTTTAGCTCTTAAACTGATGATCTACCTACAAATGTGAACTGACGTTCAAAAATAAAACATTTGAAAACGGACCATTTTTCACCTTTCTGAACCATGACGTAATGGGGGGGTGTTATGTCTTTTGTCAAAAATCACCTGTTTTTGCTTGAACATTAAATGCCTCCAAATGGTATTTAATTCACTTCCCGGGATGAAAAAAACCTTTTTGACAACTCAGAGTGAGTAAATTGGCCATTTTCATGCACTTTTAACTGTTCCACAAATCTTGTGTTTAGGGCCCCTGGAAGCATGAAAATCACTTTAAACATGCTAATTTTAGCTCTTAAACTGATGATCTACCTACAAATGTGAACTGACGTTCAAAAATAAACCATTTGAAAACGGACCATTTTTCACCTTTCTGAAGCATGACGTAATGGGGGGTGTCATCTCTTTTGTCAAAAATCACCTGTTTTTGCTTGAACATTAAATACCTCCAAATGGTATTTAATTCACTTCCCGGGATGAAGAAAAACTTTTTGAGACCTGATAGTGAGTAAATTGGCCATTTTCATGCACTTTTAACTGTTCCACAAATCTTGTGTTTAGGGCCCCTGGAAGCATGAAAATCACTTTAAACATGCTAATTTTAGCTCTTAAACTGATGATCTACCTACAAATGTGAACTGACGTTCAAAAATAAAACATTTGAAAACGGACCATTTTTCACCTTTCTGAAGCATGACGTAATGGGGGGGTGTTATCTCTTTTGTCAAAAATCACCTGTTTTTACTTGAACATTAAATGCCTCCAAATGGTATTTAATTCACTTCCCAGGCCCCTGGAAGCATAAAAATCACTTTAAACATGCTAATTTTAGCTCTTAAACTGATGATCTACCCACAAATGTGAACTGACGTTCAAAAATAAAACATTTGAAAACGGACCATTTTTCACCTTTCTGAAGCATGACGTAATGGGGGTGTTATCTCTTTTATCAAAAATCACCTGTTTTTGCTTGAACATTAAATGCCTCCAAATGGTATTTAGTTCACTTCCCGGGATGAAGAAACCATTTTTGAGACCTGATAGTGAGTAAATTGGCCATTTTCATGCACTTTTAACTGTTCCACAAATCTTGCGTTTAGGGCCCCTGGAAGCATGAAAATCACTTTAAACATGCTAATTTTAGCTCTTAAACTGATGATCCACCTACAAATGTGAACTGACGTTCAAAAATAAAACATTTGAAAACGGACCATTTTTCACCTTTCTGAAGCATGACGTAATGGGGGGGTGTTATCTCTTTTGTCAAAAATCACCTGTTTTTGCATGAACATTAAATGCCTCCAAATGGTATTTAATTCACTTCCCGGGCCCCTGGAAGCATGAAAATCACTTTAAACATGCTAATTTTAGCTCTTAAACTGATGATCTACCTACAAATGTGAACTGACGTTCAAAAATAAAACATTTGAAAACGGACCATTTTTCACCTTTCTGAAGCATGACGTAATGGGGGGGTGTTATCTCTTTTGTCAAAAATCACCTGTTTTTGCTTGAACATTAAATGCCTCCAAATGGTATTTAATTCACTTCCCGGGCCCCTGGAAGCATGAAAATCACTTTAAACATGCTAATTTTAGCTCTTAAACTGTTGATCTACCTACAAATGTGAACTGACGTTCAAAAATAAAACATTTGAAAACGGACCATTTTTCACCTTTCTGAAGCATGACGTAATGGGGGGTGTTATCTCTTTTGTCAAAAATCACCTGTTTTTGCTTGAACATTAAATGCCTCCAAATGGTATTTAATTCACTTCCCGGGATGAAGAAACACTTTTTGAGACCTCAGAGTGAGTAAATTGGCCATTTTCATGCACTTTTAACTGTTCCACAAATCTTGTGTTTAGGGCCCCTGGAAGCATGAAAATCACTTTAAACATGCTAATTTTAGCTCTTAAACTGATGATCTACCTACAAATGTGAACTGACGTTCAAAAATAAAACATTTAAAAACTGACAATTTTTCACCTTTCTGAAGCATGACGTAATGGGGGGTGTTATCTCTTTTGTCAAAAATCACCTGTTTTTGCTTGAACATTAAATGCCTCCAAATGGTATTTAATTCACTTCCCGGGCCCCTGGAAGCATGAAAATCACTTTAAACATGCTAATTTTAGCTCTTAAACTGTTGATCTACCTACAAATGTGAACTGACGTTCAAAAATAAAACATTTGAAAACGGACCATTTTTCACCTTTCTGAAGCATGACGTAATGGGGGGTGTTATCTCTTTTGTCAAAAATCACCTGTTTTTGCTTGAACATTAAATGCCTCCAAATGGTATTTAATTCACTTCCCGGGATGAAGAAACCCTTTTTGACACCTCAGAGTGAGTAAATTGGCCATTTTCATGCACTTTTAACTGTTCCACAAATCTTGCGTTTAGGGCCCCTGGAAGCATGAAAATCACTTTAAACATGCTTATTTTAGCTCTTAAACTGATGATCTACCTACAAATGTGAACTGACGTTCAAAAATAAAACATTTGAAAACTGACCATTTTTCACCTTTCTGAAGCATGACGTAATGGGGGGGTGTTATCTCTTTTGTCAAAAATCACCTGTTTTTGCTTGAACATTAAATGCCTCCAAATGGTATTTAATTCACTTCCCGGGCCCCTGGAAGCATGAAAATCACTTTAAACATGCTAATTTTAGCTCTTAAACTGATGATCTACCTACAAATGTGAACTGACGTTCAAAAATAAAACATTTGAAAACGGACCATTTTTCACCTTTCTGAAGCATGACGTAATGGGGGGGTGTTATCTCTTTTGTCAAAAATCACCTGTTTTTGCTTGAACATTAAATGCCTCCAAATGGTATTTAATTCACTTCCCGGGATGAAGAAACCCTTTTTGACACCTCAGAGTGAGTAAATTGGGCATTTTCATGCACTTTTAACCGTTCCACAAATCTTGCGTTTAGGGCCCTGGAAGCATGAAAATCACTTTAAACATGCTAATTTTAGCTCTTAAACTGATGATCTACCTACAAATGTGAACTGACGTTCAAAAATAAAACATTTGAAAACGGACCATTTTTCACCTTTCTGAAGCATGACGTAATGGGGGGGGTGTTATCTCTTTTGTCAAAAATCACCTGTTTTTGCTTGAACATTAAATGCCTCCAAATGGTATTTAATTCACTTCCCGGGCCCCTGGAAGCATGAAAATCACTTTAAATATGCTAATTTTAGCTCTTAAACTGATCATCTACCTACAAATGTGAACTGACGTTCAAAAATAAAACATTTGAAAACGGACCATTTTTCAAATTTCTGAAGCATGACGTAATGGGGGGTGTTATCTCTTTTGTCAAAAATCACCTGTTTTTGCTTGAACATTAAATGCCTCCAAATGGTATTTAATTCACTTCCCGGGCCCCTGGAAGCATGAAAATCACTTTAAACATGCTAATTTTAGCTCTTAAAATGATGATCTACCTACAAATGTGAACTGACGTTCAAAAATAAAACATTTGAAAACGGACCATTTTTCACCTTTCTGAAGCATGACGTAATGGGGGGGTGTTATCTCTTTTGTCAAAAATCACCTGTTTTTGCTTGAACATTAAATGCCTCCAAATGGTATTTAATTCACTTCCCGGGCCCCTGGAAGCATGAAAATCACTTTAAACATGCTAATTTTAGCTCTTAAACTGATGATCTACCTACAAATGTGAACTGACGTTCAAAAATAAAACATTTGAAAACGGACCATTTTTCACCTTTCTGAAGCATGACGTAATGGGGGGGTGTTATCTCTTTTGTCAAAAATCACCTGTTTTTGCTTGAACATTAAATGCCTCCAAATGGTATTTAATTCACTTCCCGGGCCCCTGGAAGCATGAAAATCACTTTAAACATGCTAATTTTAGCTCTTAAACTGATCATCTACCTACAAATGTGAACTGACGTTCAAAAATAAAACATTTGAAAACGGACAATTTTTCACCTTTCTGAAGCATGACGTAATGGGGGGGTGTTATCTCTTTTGTCAAAAATCACCTGTTTTTGCTTGAACATTAAATGCCTCCAAATGGCATTTAATTCACTTCCCGGGCCCCTGGAAGCATGAAAATCACTTTAAACATGCTAATTTTAGCTCTTAAACTGATGATCTACCTACAAATGTGAACTGACGTTCAAAAATAAAACATTTGAAAACGGACCATTTTTCACCTTTCTGAAGCATGACGTAATAGGGGGGGTGTTATCTCTTTTGTAAAAAATCACCTGTTTTTGCTTGAACATTAAATGCCTCCAAATGGTATTTAATTCACTTCCCGGGCCCCTGGAAGCATGAAAATCACTTTAAACATGCTAATTTTAGCTCTTAAACTGATGATCTACCTACAAAAGTGAACTGACGTTCAAAAATCAAACATTTGAAAACGGACCATTTTTCACCTTTCTGAAGCATGACGTAATGGGGGGGTGTTATCTCTTTTGTCAAAAATCACCTGTTTTTGCTTGAACATTAAATGCCTCTAAATGGTATTTAATTCACTTCCCGGGATCAAGAAACACTTTTTGAGACCTCAGAGTGAGTAAATTGGCCATTTTCATGCACTTTTAACTGTTCCACAAATCTAGTGTTTAGGGCCCCTGGAAGCATGAAAATCACTTTAAACATGCTAATTTTAGCTCTTAAACTGATGATCTACCTACAAATGTGAACTGACGTTAAAAAATAAAACATTTGAAAACAGACCATTTTTCACCTTTCTGAAGCATGACGTAATGGGGAGGTGTTATCTCTTTTGTCAAAAATCACCTGTTTTTGCTTGAACATTAAATGCCTCCAAATGGTATTTAATTCACTTCCTGGGCCCCTGGAAGCATGAAAATCACTTTAAACATGCACATTTTAGCTCTTAAACTGATGATCTACCTACAAATGTGAACTGACGTTCAAAAATAAAACATTTGAAAACGGACCATTTTTCACCTTTCTGAAGCATGATGTAATGGGGGGGGGTGTTATCTCTTTTGTCAAAAAAATCACATGTTTTTGCTTGAACATTAAATGCCTCCAAATGGTATTTAATTCACTTCCCGGGCCCCTGGAAGCATGAAAATCACTTTAAACATGCTAATTTTAGCTCTTAAACTGATTATCTACCTACAAATGTGAACTGACGTTCAAAAATAAAACATTTGAAAACGGACCATTTTTCACCTTTCTGAAGCATGACGTAATGGGGGGGTGTTATCTCTTTTGTCAAAAATCACCTGTTTTTGCTTGAACATTAAATGCCTCCAAATGGTATTTAATTCACTTCCCGGGATGAAGAAACACTTTTTGAGACCTCAGAGTGAGTAAATTGGCCATTTTCATGCACTTTTAACTGTTCCACAAATCTTGTGTTTAGGGCCCCTGGAAGCATGAAAATCACTTTAAACATGCTAATTTTAGCTCTTAAACTGATGATCTACCTACAAATGTGAACTGATGTTCAAAAATAAAACATTTGAAAACGGACCATTTTTCACCTTTCTGAAGCATAACGTAATGGGGGGGGTGTTAACTCTTTTGTCAAAAATCACCTGTTTTTGCTTGAACATTAAATGCCTCCAAATGGTATTTAATTCACTTCCCGGGCCCCTGGAAGCATGAAAATCACTTTAAACATGCTAATTTTAGCTCTTAAACTGATGATCTACCTACAAATGTGAACTGACGTTCAAAAATAAACATTTGATAATGGACCATTTTTCACCTTTCTGAAGCATGACGTAATAGGGGGTGTTATCTCTTTTGTAAAAAATCACCTGTTTTTGCTTGAACATTAAATGCCTCCAAATGGTATTTAATTCACTTGCCGGGCCCCTGGAAGCATGAAAATCACTTTAAACATGCTAATTTTAGCTCTTAAACTGATGGTCTATGTACAAATGTGAACTGACGTTCAAAAATAAAACATTTGAAAACTGACCATTTTTCACCTTTCTGAAGCATGATGTAATGGGGGGGTGTTATGTCTTTTGTCAAAGATCACCTGTTTTTGCTTGAACATTAAATGCCTCCAAATGGTATTTAATTCACTTCCCGGGATGAAGAAACCCTTTTTGACAACTCAGAGTGAGTAAATTGGCCATTTTCATGCACTTTTAACTGTTCCACAAATCTTGTGTTTAGGGCCCCTGGAAGAATGAAAATCACTTTAAACATGCTAATTTTAGCTCTTAAACTGATGATCTACCTACAAATGTGAACTGACGTTCAAAAATAAAACATTTGAAAACGGACCATTTTTCACCTTTCTGAAGCATGACGTAATGGGGGGGGTGTTATCTCTTTTGTCAAAAATCACCTGTTTTTGCTTGAACATTAAATGCCTCCCAATGGCATTTAATTCACTTCCCGGGCCCCTGGATGCATGAAAATCACTTTAAACATGCTAATTTTAGCTCTTAAACTGATGATCTACCTACAAATGTGAACTGACGTTCAAAAATAAAACATTTGAAAACGGACCATTTTTCACCTTTCTGAAGCATGACGTAATAGGGGGGGTGTTATCTCTTTTGTCAAAAATCACCTGTTTTTGCTTGAACATTAAATGCCTCCAAATGGTATTTAATTCACTTCCCGGGCCCCTGGAAGCATGAAAATCACTTTAAACATGCTAATTTTAGCTCTTAAACTGATGATCTACCTACAAAAGTGAACTGACGTTCAAAAATCAAACATTTGAAAACGGACCATTTTTCACCTTTCTGAAGCATGACGTAATGGGGGGGTGTTATCTCTTTTGTCAAAAATCACCTGTTTTTGCTTGAACATTAAATGCCTCTAAATGGTATTTAATTCACTTCCCGGGATCAAGAAACACTTTTTGAGACCTCAGAGTGAGTAAATTGGCCATTTTCATGCACTTTTAACTGTTCCACAAATCTAGTGTTTAGGGCCCCTGGAAGCATGAAAATCACTTTAAACATGCTAATTTTAGCTCTTAAACTGATGATATACCTACAAATGTGAACTGACGTTAAAAAATAAAACATTTGAAAACAGACCATTTTTCACCTTTCTGAAGCATGACGTAATGGGGAGGTGTTATCTCTTTTGTCAAAAATCACCTGTTTTTGCTTGAACATTAAATGCCTCCAAATGGTATTTAATTCACTTCCTGGGCCCCTGGAAGCATGAAAATCACTTTAAACATGCACATTTTAGCTCTTAAACTGATGATCTACCTACAAATGTGAACTGACGTTCAAAAATAAAACATTTGAAAACGGACCATTTTTCACCTTTCTGAAGCATGACGTAATAGGGGGTGTTATCTCTTTTGTAAAAAATCACATGTTTTTGCTTGAACATTAAATGCCTCCAAATGGTATTTAATTCACTTCCCGGGCCCCTGGAAGCATGAAAATCACTTTAAACATGCTAATTTTAGCTCTTAAACTGATTATCTACCTACAAATGTGAACTGACGTTCAAAAATAAAACATTTGAAAACGGACCATTTTTCACCTTTCTGAAGCATGACGTAATGGGGGGGTGTTATCTCTTTTGTCAAAAATCACCTGTTTTTGCTTGAACATTAAATGCCTCCAAATGGTATTTAATTCACTTCCCGGGATGAAGAAACACTTTTTGAGACCTCAGAGTGAGTAAATTGGCCATTTTCATGCACTTTTAACTGTTCCACAAATCTTGTGTTTAGGGCCCCTGGAAGCATGAAAATCACTTTAAACATGCTAATTTTAGCTCTTAAACTGATGATCTACCTACAAATGTGAACTGATGTTCAAAAATAAAACACTTGAAAACGGACCATTTTTCACCTTTCTGAAGCATAACGTAATGGGGGGGGTGTTAACTCTTTTGTCAAAAATCACCTGTTTTTGCTTGAACATTAAATGCCTCCAAATGGTATTTAATTCACTTCCCGGGCCCCTGGAAGCATGAAAATCACTTTAAACATGCTAATTTTAGCTCTTAAACTGATGATCTACCTACAAATGTGAACTGACGTTCAAAAATAAACATTTGATAATGGACCATTTTTCACCTTTCTGAAGCATGACGTAATAGGGGGTGTTATCTCTTTTGTAAAAAATCACCTGTTTTTGCTTGAACATTAAATGCCTCCAAATGGTATTTAATTCACTTGCCGGGCCCCTGGAAGCATGAAAATCACTTTAAACATGCTAATTTTAGCTCTTAAACTGATGGTCTATGTACAAATGTGAACTGACGTTCAAAAATAAAACATTTGAAAACTGACCATTTTTCACCTTTCTGAAGCATGATGTAATGGGGGGGTGTTATGTCTTTTGTCAAAGATCACCTGTTTTTGCTTGAACATTAAATGCCTCCAAATGGTATTTAATTCACTTCCCGGGATGAAGAAACCCTTTTTGACAACTCAGAGTGAGTAAATTGGCCATTTTCATGCACTTTTAACCGTTCCACAAATCTTGCGTTTAGGGCCCTGGAAGCATGAAAATCACTTTAAACATGCTAATTTTAGCTCTTAAACTGATCATCTACCTACAAATGTGAACTGACGTTCAAAAATAAAACATTTGAAAACGGACCATTTTTCACCTTTCTGAAGCATGACGTAATGGGGGGGTGTTATCTCTTTTGTCAAAAATCACCTGTTTTTGCTTGAACATTAAATGCCTCCAAATGGTATTTAATTCACTTCCCGGGCCCCTGGAAGCATGAAAATCACTTTAAACATGCTAATTTTAGCTCTTAAACTGATGATCTACCTACAAATGTGAACTGACGTTCAAAAATAAAACATTTGAAAACGGACCATTTTTCACCTTTCTGAAGCATGACGTAATAGGGGGGGTGTTATCTCTATTGTCAAAAATCACCTGTTTTTGCTTGAACATTAAATGCCTCCAAATGGTATTTAATTCACTTCCCGGGCCCCTGGAAGCATGAAAATCACTTTAAACATGCTAATTTTAGCTCTTAAACTGATGATCTACCTACAAAAGTGAACTGACGTTCAAAAATCAAACATTTGAAAACGGACCATTTTTCACCTTTCTGAAGCATGACGTAATGGGGGGGTGTTATCTCTTTTGTCAAAAATCACCTGTTTTTGCTTGAACATTAAATGCCTCTAAATGGTATTTAATTCACTTCCCGGGATCAAGAAACACTTTTTGAGACCTCAGAGTGAGTAAATTGGCCATTTTCATGCACTTTTAACTGTTCCACAAATCTAGTGTTTAGGGCCCCTGGAAGCATGAAAATCACTTTAAACATGCTAATTTTAGCTCTTAAACTGATGATCTACCTACAAATGTGAACTGACGTTAAAAAATAAAACATTTGAAAACAGACCATTTTTCACCTTTCTGAAGCATGACGTAATGGGGAGGTGTTATCTCTTTTGTCAAAAATCACCTGTTTTTGCTTGAACATTAAATGCCTCCAAATGGTATTTAATTCACTTCCCGGGCCCCTGGAAGCATGAAAATCACTTTAAACATGCACATTTTAGCTCTTAAACTGATGATCTACCTACAAATGTGAACTGACGTTCAAAAATAAAACATTTGAAAACGGACCATTTTTCACCTTTCTGAAGCATGACGTAATGGGGGGTGTTATCTCTTTTGTCAAAAATCACCTGTTTTTGCTTGAACATTAAATGCTTCCAAAAGGTATTTAATTCACTTCCCGGGATGAAGAAACACTTTTTGAGACCTCAGAGTGAGTAAATTGGCCATTTTCATGCACTTTTAACTGTTCCACAAATCTTGTGTTTAGGGCCCCTGGAAGCATGAAAATCACTTTAAACATGCTAATTTTAGCTCTTAAACTGATGATCTACCTACAAATGTGAACTGACGTTCAAAAATAAAACATTTGAAAACGGACCATTTTTCACCTTTCTGAAGCATGACGTAATGGGGGGGGGTGTTATCTCTTTTGTCAAAAAAATCACATGTTTTTGCTTGAACATTAAATGCCTCCAAATGGTATTTAATTCACTTCCCGGGCCCCTGGAAGCATGAAAATCACTTTAAACATGCTAATTTTAGCTCTTAAACTGATGATCTACCTACAAATGTGAACTGACGTTCAAAAATAAAACATTTGAAAACGGACCATTTTTCACCTTTCTGAAGCATGACGTAATGGGGGGGTGTTATCTCTTTTGTCAAAAATCACCTGTTTTTGCTTGAACATTAAATGCCTCCAAATGGTATTTAATTCACTTCCCGGGATGAAGAAACACTTTTTGAGACCTCAGAGTGAGTAAATTGGCCATTTTCATGCACTTTTAACTGTTCCACAAATCTTGTGTTTAGGGCCCCTGGAAGCATGAAAATCACTTTAAACATGCTAATTTTAGCTCTTAAACTGATGATCTACCTACAAATGTGAACTGATGTTCAAAAATAAAACATTTGAAAACGGACCATTTTTCACCTTTCTGAAGCATGACGTAATGGGGGGGGTGTTAACTCTTTTGTCAAAAATCACCTGTTTTTGCTTGAACATTAAATGCCTCCAAATGGTATTTAATTCACTTCCCGGGCCCCTGGAAGCATGAAAATCACTTTAAACATGCTAATTTTAGCTCTTAAACTGATGATCTACCTACAAATGTGAACTGACGTTCAAAAATAAAACATTTGAAAACGGACCATTTTTCACCTTTCTGAAGCATGACGTAATGGGGGGGTGTTATCTCTTTTGTCAAAAATCACCTGTTTTTGCTTGAACGTTAAATGCCTCCAAATGGTATTTAATTCACTTCCCGAGATAAAGAAACTCTTTTTGACACCTCAGAGTGAGTAAATTGGCCATTTTCATGCACTTTTAACTGTTCCACAAATCTTGTGTTTAGGATCCCTGGAACCATGAAAATCACTTTAAATATGCTAATTTTAGCTCTTAAACTGATGATCTACCTACAAATGTGAACTGACGTTCAAAAATAAACATTTGATAATGGACCATTTTTCACCTTTCTGAAGCATGACGTAATAGGGGGTGTTATCTCTTTTGTAAAAAATCACCTGTTTTTGCTTGAACATTAAATGCCTCCAAATGGTATTTAATTCACTTGCCGGGCCCCTGGAAGCATGAAAATCACTTTAAACATGCTAATTTTAGCTTTTAAACTGATGGTCTATGTACAAATGTGAACTGACGTTCAAAAATAAAACATTTGAAAACTGACCATTTTTCACCTTTCTGAAGCATGATGTAATGGGGGGGTGTTATGTCTTTTGTCAAAGATCACCTGTTTTTGCTTGAACATTAAATGCCTCCAAATGGTATTTAATTCACTTCCCGGGATGAAGAAACCCTTTTTGACAACTCAGAGTGAGTAAATTGGCCATTTTCATGCACTTTTAACTGTTCCACAAATCTTGTGTTTAGGGCCCCTGGAAGAATGAAAATCACTTTAAACATGCTAATTTTAGCTCTTAAACTGATGATCTACCTACAAATGTGAACTGACGTTCAAAAATAAAACATTTGAAAACGGACCATTTTTCACCTTTCTGAAGCATGACGTAATGGGGGGTGTTATCTCTTTTGTCAAAAATCACCTGTTTTTGCTTGAACATTAAATGCCTCCCAATGGTATTTAATTCACTTCCCGGGATGAAGAAACACTTTTTGAGACCTCAGAGTGAGTAAATTGGCAATTTTCATGCACTTTTAACTGTTCCACAAATCTTGTGTTTAGGGCCCCTCGAAGCATGAAAATCATTTTAAACATGCTAATTTTAGCTCTTAAACTGATGATCTACCTACAAATGTGAACTGACGTTCAAAAATAAAACATTTAAAAACGGACAATTTTTCACCTTTCTGAAGCATGACGTAATGGGGGGTGTTATCTCTTTTGTCAAAAATCACCTGTTTTTGCTTGAACATTAAATGCCTCCAAATGGTATTTAATTCACTTCCCGGGAAGAAGAAACCCTTTTTGACACCTCAGAGTGAGTAAATTGGCCATTTTCATGCACTTTTAACTGTTCCACAAATCTTGTGTTATGGGCCCCTGGAAGCATGAAAATCACTTTAAACATGCTAATTTTAGCTCTTAAACTGATGATCTACCTACAAATGTGAACTGACGTTCAAAAATAAAACATTTGAAAACGGACCATTTTTCACCTTTCTGAAGCATGACGTAATGGGGGGGTGTTATCTCTTTTGTCAAAAATCACCTGTTTTTGCTTGAACATTAAATGCCTCCAAATGGTATTTAATTCACTTCCCGGGATGAAGAAACACTTTTTGAGACCTCAGAGTGAGTAAATTGGCCATTTTCATGCACTTTTAACTGTTCCACAAATCTTGTGTTTAGGGCCCCTGGAAGCATGAAAATCATTTTAAACATGCTAATTTTAGCTCTTAAACTGATGATCTACCTATTAATGTGAACTGACGTTCAAAAATAAAACATTTGAAAAAGGACAATTTTTCACCTTTCTGAAGCATGACGTAATGGGGGGGTGTTATCTCTTTTGTCAAAAATCACCTGTTTTTGCTTGAACATTAAATGCCTCCAAATGGTATTTAATTCACTTCCCGGGCCCCTGGAAGCATGAAAATCACTTTAAACATGCTAATTTTAGCTCTTAAACTGATGATCTACCTACAAATGTGAACTGACGTTCAAAAATAAAACATTTAAAAACGGACCATTTTTCACCTTTCTGAAGCATGACGTAATGGGGGGTGTTATCTCTTTTGTCAAAAATCACCTGTTTTTGCTTGAACATTAAATGCCTCCCAATGGTATTTAATTCACTTCCCGGGATGAAGAAACACTTTTTGAGACCTCAGAGTGAGTAAATTGGCCATTTTCATGCACTTTTAACTGTTCCACAAATCTTGTGTTTAGGGCCCCTCGAAGCATGAAAATCATTTTAAACATGCTAATTTTAGCTCTTAAACTGATGATCTACCTATTAATGTGAACTGACGTTCAAAAATAAAACATTTGAAAACTGACCATTTTTCACCTTTCTGAAGCATGACGTAATGGGGGGGTGTTATCTCTTCTGTCAAAAATCACCTGTTTTTGCTTGAACATTAAATGCCTCCAAATGGTATTTAATTCACTTCCCGGGCCCCTGGAAGCATGAAAATCACTTTAAACATGCTAATTTTAGCTCTTAAACTGATGATCTACCTACAAATGTGAACTGACGTTCAAAAATAAAACATTTAAAAACGGACCATTTTTCACCTTTCTGAAGCATGACGTAATGGGGGGTGTTATCTCTTTTGTCAAAAATCACCTGTTTTTGCTTGAACATTAAATGCCTCCAAATGGTATTTAATTCACTTCCCGGGAAGAAGAAACCCTTTTTGACACCTCAGAGTGAGTAAATTGGCCATTTTCATGCACTTTTAACTGTTCCACAAATCTTGTGTTATGGGCCCCTGGAAGCATGAAAATCACTTTAAACATGCTAATTTTAGCTCTTAAACTGATGATCTACCTACAAATGTGAACTGACGTTCAAAAATAAAACATTTGAAAACGGACCATTTTTCACCTTTCTGAAGCATGACGTAATGGGGGGGTGTTATCTCTTTTGTCAAAAATCACCTGTTTTTGCTTGAACATTAAATGCCTCCAAATGGTATTTAATTTACTTCCCGGGATGAAGAAACACTTTTTGAGACCTCAGAGTGAGTAAATTGGCCATTTTCATGCACTTTTAACTGTTCCACAAATCTTGTGTTTAGGGCCCCTGGAAGCATGAAAATCATTTTAAACATGCTAATTTTAGCTCTTAAACTGATGATCTACCTATTAATGTGAACTGACGTTCAAAAATAAAACATTTGAAAAAGGACAATTTTTCACCTTTCTGAAGCATGACGTAATGGGGGGGTGTTATCTCTTTTGTCAAAAATCACCTGTTTTTGCTTGAACATTAAATGCCTCCAAATGGTATTTAATTCACTTCCCGGGCCCCTGGAAGCATGAAAATCACTTTAAACATGCTAATTGTAGCTCTTAAACTGATGATCTACCTACAAATGTGAACTGACGTTCAAAAATAAAACATTTAAAAACGGACCATTTTTCACCTTTCTGAAGCATGACGTAATGGGGGGTGTTATCTCTTTTGTCAAAAATCACCTGTTTTTGCTTGAACATTAAATGCCTCCAAATGGTATTTAAATCACTTCCCGGGATGAAGAAACCCTTTTTGACACCTCAGAGTGAGTAAATTGGCCATTTTCATGCACTTTTAACTGTTCCACAAATCTTGTGTTATGGGCCAATGGAAGCATGAAAATCACTTTAAACATGCTAATTTTAGCTCTTAAACTGATCTACCTACAAATGTGAACTGACGTTCAAAAATAAAACATTTGAAAACGGACCATTTTTCACCTTTCTGAAGCATGACGTAATGGGGGGGTGTTATGTCTTTTGTAAAAAATCACCTGTTTTTGCTTGAACATTAAATGCCTCCAAATGGTATTTAATTCACTTGCCGGGCCCCTGGAAGCATGAAAATCACTTTAAACATGCTAATTTTAGCTCTTAAACTGATGGTCTATGAACAAATGTGAACTGACGTTCAAAAATAAAACATTTGAAAACTGACCATTTTTCACCTTTCTGAAGCATGACGTAATGGGGGGGTGTTATGTCTTTTGTCAAAGATCACCTGTTTTTGCTTGAACATTAAATGCCTCCAAATGGTATTTAATTCACTTCCCGGGATGAAGAAACCCTTTTTGACAACTCAGAGTGAGTAAATTGGCCATTTTCATGCACTTTTAACTGTTCTACAAATCTTGCGTTTAGGGCCCCTGGAA
Organism: Lissotriton helveticus; assembly: GCF_964261635.1. Lineage (NCBI taxonomy): Eukaryota > Metazoa > Chordata > Amphibia > Caudata > Salamandridae > Lissotriton > Lissotriton helveticus. The sequence goes on along the minus strand of NW_027612043.1, from coordinate 99,443 downwards.
GCATGAAAATCACTTTAAACATGCTAATTTTAGCTCTTAAACTGATGATCTACCTACAAATGTGAACTGACGTTCAAAAATAAAACATTTGAAAACGGACCATTTTTCACCTTTCTGAAGCATGACGTAATGGGGGGGGGGTGTTATCTCTTTTGTCAAAAATCACCTGTTTTTGCTTGAACATTAAATGCCTCCAAATGGTATTAAATTCACTTCCCGGGATGAAGAAACACTTTTTGAGACCTCAGAGTGAGTAAATTGGCCATTTTCATGCACTTTTAACTGTTCCACAAATCTTGTGTTTAGGGCCCCTGGAAGCATGAAAATCATTTTAAACATGCTAATTTTAGCTCTTAAACTGATGATCTACCTATTAATGTGAACTGACGTTCAAAAATAAAACATTTGAAAAAGGACAATTTTTCACCTTCTCGAAGCATGACGTAATGGGGGGGTGTTATCTCTTTTGTCAAAAATCACCTGTTTTTGCTTGAACATTAAATGCCTCCAAATGGTATTTAATTCACTTCCCGGGCCCCTGGAAGCATGAAAATCACTTTAAACATGCTAATTTTAGCTCTTAAACTGATCATCTACCTACAAATGTGAACTGACGTTCAAAAATAAAACATTTAAAAACGGACCATTTTTCACCTTTCTGAAGCATGACGTAATGGGGGGTGTTATCTCTTTTGTCAAAAATCACCTGTTTTTGCTTGAACATTAAATGCCTCCAAATGGTATTTAATTCACTTCCCGGGATGAAGAAACCCTTTTTGACACCTCAGAGTGAGTAAATTGGCCATTTTCATGCACTTTTAACTGTTCCACAAATCTTGTGTTATGGGCCCCTGGAAGCATGAAAATCACTTTAAACATGCTAATTTTAGCTCTTAAACTGATGATCTACCTATTAATGTGAACTGACGTTCAAAAATAAAACATTTGAAAAAGGACAATTTTTCACCTTTCTGAAGCATGACGTAATGGGGGGGTGTTATCTCTTTTGTCAAAAATCACCTGTTTTTGCTTGAACATTAAATGCCTCCAAATGGTATTTAATTCACTTCCCAGGCCCCTGGAAGCATAAAAATCACTTTAAACATGCTAATTTTAGCTCTTAAACTGATGATCTACCCACAAATGTGAACTGACGTTCAAAAATAAAACATTTGAAAACGGACCATTTTTCACCTTTCTGAAGCATGACGTAATGGGGGGTGTTATCTCTTTTATCAAAAATCACCTGTTTTTGCTTGAACATTAAATGCCTCCAAATGGTATTTAGTTCACTTCCCGGGATGAAGAAACCATTTTTGACACCTCAGAGTGAGTAAATTGGCCATTTTCATGCACTTTTAACTGTTCCACAAATCTTGCGTTTAGGGCCCCTGGAAGCATGAAAATCACTTTAAACATGCTAATTTTAGCTCTTAAACTGATGATCCACCTACAAATGTGAACTGACGTTCAAAAATAAAACATTTGAAAACGGACCATTTTTCACCTTTCTGAAGCATGACGTAATGGGGGGGTGTTATCTCTTTTGTCAAAAATCACCTGTTTTTGCATGAACATTAAATGCCTCCAAATGGTATTTAATTCACTTCCCGGGCCCCTGGAAGCATGAAAATCACTTTAAACATGCTAATTTTAGCTCTTAAACTGATGATCTACCCACAAATGTGAACTGACGTTCAAAAATAAAACATTTGAAAACGGACCATTTTTCACCTTTCTGAAGCATGACGTAATGGGGGGGTGTTATCTCTTTTGTCAAAAATCACCTGTTTTTGCTTGAACATTAAATGCCTCCAAATGGTATTTAATTCACTTCCCGGGCCCCTGGAAGCATGAAAATCACTTTAAACATGCTAATTTTAGCTCTTAAACTGATGATCTACCTACAAATGTGAACTGACGTTCAAAAATAAAACATTTGAAAACGGACCATTTTTCACCTTTCTGAAGCATGACGTAATGGGGGGTGTTATCTCTTTTGTCAAAAATCACCTGTTTTTGCTTGAACATTAAATGCCTCCAAATGGTATTTAATTCACTTCCCGGGATGAAGAAACACTTTTTGAGACCTCAGAGTGAGTAAATTGGCCATTTTCATGCACTTTTAACTGTTCCACAAATCTTGTGTTTAGGGCCCCTGGAAGCATGAAAATCACTTTAAACATGCTAATTTTAGCTCTTAAACTGATGATCTACCTACAAATGTGAACTGACGTTCAAAAATAAAACATTTAAAAACTGACCATTTTTCACCTTTCTGAAGCATGACGTAATGGGGGGGTGTTATCTCTTTTGTCAAAAATCACCTGTTTTTGCTTGAACATTAAATGCCTCCAAATGGTATTTAATTCACTTCCCGGGCCCCTGGAAGCATGAAAATCACTTTAAACATGCTAATTTTAGCTCTTAAACTGAAGATCTACCTACAAATGTGAACTGACGTTCAAAAATAAAACATTTGAAAACGGACCATTTTTCACCTTTCTGAAGCATGACGTAATGGGGGGGTGTTATCTCTTTTGTCAAAAATCACCTGTTTTTGCTTGAACATTAAATGCCTCCCAATGGTATTTAATTCACTTCCCGGGATGAAGAAACACTTTTTGAGACCTCAGAGTGAGTAAATTGGCCATTTTCATGCACTTTTAACTGTTCCACAAATCTTGTGTTTAGGGCCCCTGGAAGCATGAAAATCACTTTAAACATGCTAATTTTAGCTCTTAAACTGATGATCTACCTACAAATGTGAACTGATGTTCAAAAATAAAACATTTGAAAACGGACCATTTTTCACCTTTCTGAAGCATGACGTAATGGGGGGGGGTGTTAACTCTTTTGTCAAAAATCACCTGTTTTTGCTTGAACATTAAATGCCTCCAAATGGTATTTAATTCACTTCCCGGGCCCCTGGAAGCATGAAAATCACTTTAAACATGCTAATTTTAGCTCTTAAACTGATGATCTACCTACAAATGTGAACTGACGTTCAAAAATAAAACATTTGAAAACGGACCATTTTTCACCTTTCTGAAGCATGACGTAATGGGGGGGTGTTATCTCTTTTGTCAAAAATCACCTGTTTTTGCTTGAACGTTAAATGCCTCCAAATGGTATTTAATTCACTTCCCGAGATAAAGAAACTCTTTTTGACACCTCAGAGTGAGTAAATTGGCCATTTTCATGCACTTTTAACTGTTCCACAAATCTTGTGTTTAGGATCCCTGGAACCATGAAAATCACTTTAAATATGCTAATTTTAGCTCTTAAACTGATGATCTACCTACAAATGTGAACTGACGTTCAAAAATAAACATTTGATAATGGACCATTTTTCACCTTTCTGAAGCATGACGTAATAGGGGGTGTTATCTCTTTTGTAAAAAATCACCTGTTTTTGCTTGAACATTAAATGCCTCCAAATGGTATTTAATTCACTTGCCGGGCCCCTGGAAGCATGAAAATCACTTTAAACATGCTAATTTTAGCTTTTAAACTGATGGTCTATGTACAAATGTGAACTGACGTTCAAAAATAAAACATTTGAAAACTGACCATTTTTCACCTTTCTGAAGCATGATGTAATGGGGGGGTGTTATGTCTTTTGTCAAAGATCACCTGTTTTTGCTTGAACATTAAATGCCTCCAAATGGTATTTAATTCACTTCCCGGGATGAAGAAACCCTTTTTGACAACTCAGAGTGAGTAAATTGGCCATTTTCATGCACTTTTAACTGTTCCACAAATCTTGTGTTTAGGGCCCCTGGAAGAATGAAAATCACTTTAAACATGCTAATTTTAGCTCTTAAACTGATGATCTACCTACAAATGTGAACTGACGTTCAAAAATAAAACATTTGAAAACGGACCATTTTTCACCTTTCTGAAGCATGACGTAATGGGGGGTGTTATCTCTTTTGTCAAAAATCACCTGTTTTTGCTTGAACATTAAATGCCTCCCAATGGTATTTAATTCACTTCCCGGGATGAAGAAACACTTTTTGAGACCTCAGAGTGAGTAAATTGGCAATTTTCATGCACTTTTAACTGTTCCACAAATCTTGTGTTTAGGGCCCCTCGAAGCATGAAAATCATTTTAAACATGCTAATTTTAGCTCTTAAACTGATGATCTACCTATTAATGTGAACTGACGTTCAAAAATAAAACATTTGAAAACTGACAATTTTTCACCTTTCTGAAGCATGACGTAATGGGGGGGTGTTATCTCTTCTGTCAAAAATCACCTGTTTTTGCTTGAACATTAAATGCCTCCAAATGGTATTTAATTCACTTCCCGGGCCCCTGGAAGCATGAAATCACTTTAAACATGCTAATTTTAGCTCTTAAACTGATGATCTACCTACAAATGTGAACTGACGTTCAAAAATAAAACATTTAAAAACGGACAATTTTTCACCTTTCTGAAGCATGACGTAATGGGGGGTGTTATCTCTTTTGTCAAAAATCACCTGTTTTTGCTTGAACATTAAATGCCTCCAAATGGTATTTAATTCACTTCCCGGGAAGAAGAAACCCTTTTTGACACCTCAGAGTGAGTAAATTGGCCATTTTCATGCACTTTTAACTGTTCCACAAATCTTGTGTTATGGGCCCCTGGAAGCATGAAAATCACTTTAAACATGCTAATTTTAGCTCTTAAACTGATGATCTACCTACAAATGTGAACTGACGTTCAAAAATAAAACATTTGAAAACGGACCATTTTTCACCTTTCTGAAGCATGACGTAATGGGGGGGTGTTATCTCTTTTGTCAAAAATCACCTGTTTTTGCTTGAACATTAAATGCCTCCAAATGGTATTTAATTCACTTCCCGGGATGAAGAAACACTTTTTGAGACCTCAGAGTGAGTAAATTGGCCATTTTCATGCACTTTTAACTGTTCCACAAATCTTGTGTTTAGGGCCCCTGGAAGCATGAAAATCATTTTAAACATGCTAATTTTAGCTCTTAAACTGATGATCTACCTATTAATGTGAACTGACGTTCAAAAATAAAACATTTGAAAAAGGACAATTTTTCACCTTTCTGAAGCATGACGTAATGGGGGGGTGTTATCTCTTTTGTCAAAAATCACCTGTTTTTGCTTGAACATTAAATGCCTCCAAATGGTATTTAATTCACTTCCCGGGCCCCTGGAAGCATGAAAATCACTTTAAACATGCTAATTTTAGCTCTTAAACTGATGATCTACCTACAAATGTGAACTGTAGTTCAAAAATAAAACATTTAAAAACGGACCATTTTTCACCTTTCTGAAGCATGACGTAATGGGGGGTGTTATCTCTATTGTCAAAAATCACCTGTTTTTGCTTGAACATTAAATGCCTCCCAATGGTATTTAATTCACTTCCCGGGATGAAGAAACACTTTTTGAGACCTCAGAGTGAGTAAATTGGCCATTTTCATGCACTTTTAACTGTTCCACAAATCTTGTGTTTAGGGCCCCTCGAAGCATGAAAATCATTTTAAACATGCTAATTTTAGCTCTTAAACTGATGATCTACCTATTAATGTGAACTGACGTTCAAAAATAAAACATTTGAAAACTGACCATTTTTCACCTTTCTGAAGCATGACGTAATGGGGGGGTGTTATCTCTTCTGTCAAAAATCACCTGTTTTTGCTTGAACATTAAATGCCTCCAAATGGTATTTAATTCACTTCCCGGGCCCCTGGAAGCATGAAAATCACTTTAAACATGCTAATTTTAGCTCTTAAACTGATGATCTACCTACAAATGTGAACTGACGTTCAAAAATAAAACATTTAAAAACGGACCATTTTTCACCTTTCTGGAGCATGACGTAATGGGGGGTGTTATCTCTTTTGTCAAAAATCACCTGTTTTTGCTTGAACATTAAATGCCTCCAAATGGTATTTAATTCACTTCCCGGGAAGAAGAAACCCTTTTTGACACCTCAGAGTGAGTAAATTGGCCATTTTCATGCACTTTTAACTGTTCCACAAATCTTGTGTTATGGGCCCCTGGAAGCATTAAAATCACTTTAAACATGCTAATTTTAGCTCTTAAACTGATGATCTACCTACAAATGTGAACTGACGTTCAAAAATAAAACATTTGAAAACGGACCATTTTTCACCTTTCTGAAGCATGACGTAATGGGGGGGTGTTATCTCTTTTGTCAAAAATCACCTGTTTTTGCTTGAACATTAAATGCCTCCAAATGGTATTTAATTTACTTCCCGGGATGAAGAAACACTTTTTGAGACCTCAGAGTGAGTAAATTGGCCATTTTCATGCACTTTTAACTGTTCCACAAATCTTGTGTTTAGGGCCCCTGGAAGCATGAAAATCATTTTAAACATGCTAATTTTAGCTCTTAAACTGATGATCTACCTATTAATGTGAACTGACGTTCAAAAATAAAACATTTGAAAAAGGACAATTTTTCACCTTTCTGAAGCATGACGTAATGGGGGGGTGTTATCTCTTTTGTCAAAAATCACCTGTTTTTGCTTGAACATTAAATGCCTCCAAATGGTATTTAATTCACTTCCCGGGCCCCTGGAAGCATGAAAATCACTTTAAACATGCTAATTTTAGCTCTTAAACTGATGATCTACCTACAAATGTGAACTGACGTTCAAAAATAAAACATTTAAAAACGGACCATTTTTCACCTTTCTGAAGCATGACGTAATGGGGGGTGTTATCTCTTTTGTCAAAAATCACCTGTTTTTGCTTGAACATTAAATGCCTCCAAATGGTATTTAAATCACTTCCCGGGATGAAGAAACCCTTTTTGACACCTCAGAGTGAGTAAATTGGCCATTTTCATGCACTTTTAACTGTTCCACAAATCTTGTGTTATGGGCCAATGGAAGCATGAAAATCACTTTAAACATGCTAATTTTAGCTCTTAAACTGATCTACCTACAAATGTGAACTGACGTTCAAAAATAAAACATTTGAAAACGGACCATTTTTCACCTTTCTGAAGCATGACGTAATGGGGGGGTGTTATGTCTTTTGTAAAAAATCACCTGTTTTTGCTTGAACATTAAATGCCTCCAAATGGTATTTAATTCACTTGCCGGGCCCCTGGAAGCATGAAAATCACTTTAAACATGCTAATTTTAGCTCTTAAACTGATGGTCTATGAACAAATGTGAACTGACGTTCAAAAATAAAACATTTGAAAACTGACCATTTTTCACCTTTCTGAAGCATGACGTAATGGGGGGGTGTTATGTCTTTTGTCAAAGATCACCTGTTTTTGCTTGAACATTAAATGCCTCCAAATGGTATTTAATTCACTTCCCGGGATGAAGAAACCCTTTTTGACAACTCAGAGTGAGTAAATTGGCCATTTTCATGCACTTTTAACTGTTCTACAAATCTTGCGTTTAGGGCCCCTGGAAGCATGAAAATCACTTTAAACATGCTAATTTTAGCTCTTAAACTGATGATCTACCTACAAATGTGAACTGACGTTCAAAAATAAAACATTTGAAAACGGACCATTTTTCACCTTTCTGAAGCATGACGTAATGGGGGGGGGGGTGTTATCTCTTTTGTCAAAAATCACCTGTTTTTGCTTGAACATTAAATGCCTCCAAATGGTATTAAATTCACTTCCCGGGATGAAGAAACACTTTTTGAGACCTCAGAGTGAGTAAATTGGCCATTTTCATGCACTTTTAACTGTTCCACAAATCTTGTGTTTAGGGCCCCTGGAAGCATGAAAATCATTTTAAACATGCTAATTTTAGCACTTAAACTGATGATCTACCTATTAATGTGAACTGACGTTCAAAAATAAAACATTTGAAAAAGGACAATTTTTCACCTTTCTGAAGCATGACGTAATGGGGGGGTGTTATCTCTTTTGTCAAAAATCACCTGTTTTTGCTTGAACATTAAATGCCTCCAAATGGTATTTAATTCACTTCCCGGGCCCCTGGAAGCATGAAAATCACTTTAAACATGCTAATTTTAGCTCTTAAACTGATCATCTACCTACAAATGTGAACTGACGTTCAAAAATAAAACATTTAAAAACGGACCATTTTTCACCTTTCTGAAGCATGACGTAATGGGGGGTGTTATCTCTTTTGTCAAAAATCACCTGTTTTTGCTTGAACATTAAATGCCTCCAAATGGTATTTAATTCACTTCCCGGGATGAAGAAACCCTTTTTGACACCTCAGAGTGAGTAAATTGGCCATTTTCATGCACTTTTAACTGTTCCACAAATCTTGTGTTATGGGCCCCTGGAAGCATGAAAATCACTTTAAACATGCTAATTTTAGCTCTTAAACTGATGATCTACCTATTAATGTGAACTGACGTTCAAAAATAAAACATTTGAAAAAGGACAATTTTTCACCTTTCTGAAGCATGACGTAATGGGGGGGTGTTATCTCTTTTGTCAAAAATCACCTGTTTTTGCTTGAACATTAAATGCCTCCAAATGGTATTTAATTCACTTCCCAGGCCCCTGGAAGCATAAAAATCACTTTAAACATGCTAATTTTAGCTCTTAAACTGATGATCTACCCACAAATGTGAACTGACGTTCAAAAATAAAACATTTGAAAACGGACCATTTTTCACCTTTCTGAAGCATGACGTAATGGGGGGTGTTATCTCTTTTATCAAAAATCACCTGTTTTTGCTTGAACATTAAATGCCTCCAAATGGTATTTAGTTCACTTCCCGGGATGAAGAAACCATTTTTGACACCTCAGAGTGAGTAAATTGGCCATTTCATGCACTTTTAACTGTTCCACAAATCTTGCGTTTAGGGCCCCTGGAAGCATGAAAATCACTTTAAACATGCTAATTTTAGCTCTTAAACTGATGATCCACCTACAAATGTGAACTGACGTTCAAAAATAAAACATTTGAAAACGGACCATTTTTCACCTTTCTGAAGCATGACGTAATGGGGGGGTGTTATCTCTTTTGTCAAAAATCACCTGTTTTTGCATGAACATTAAATGCCTCCAAATGGTATTTAATTCACTTCCCGGGCCCCTGGAAGCATGAAAATCACTTTAAACATGCTAATTTTAGCTCTTAAACTGATGATCTACCTACAAATGTGAACTGACGTTCAAAAATAAAACATTTGAAAACGGACCATTTTTCACCTTTCTGAAGCATGACGTAATGGGGGGGTGTTATCTCTTTTGTCAAAAATCACCTGTTTTTGCTTGAACATTAAATGCCTCCAAATGGTATTTAATTCACTTCCCGGGCCCCTGGAAGCATGAAAATCACTTTAAACATGCTAATTTTAGCTCTTAAACTGATGATCTACCTACAAATGTGAACTGACGTTCAAAAATAAAACATTTGAAAACGGACCATTTTTCACCTTTCTGAAGCATGACGTAATGGGGGGTGTTATCTCTTTTGTCAAAAATCACCTGTTTTTGCTTGAACATTAAATGCCTCCAAATGGTATTTAATTCACTTCCCGGGATGAAGAAACACTTTTTGAGACCTCAGAGTGAGTAAATTGGCCATTTTCATGCACTTTTAACTGTTCCACAAATCTTGTGTTTAGGGCCCCTGGAAGCATGAAAATCACTTTAAACATGCTAATTTTAGCTCTTAAACTGATGATCTACCTACAAATGTGAACTGACGTTCAAAAATAAAACATTTAAAAACTGACCATTTTTCACCTTTCTGAAGCATGACGTAATGGGGGGGTGTTATCTCTTTTGTCAAAAATCACCTGTTTTTGCTTGAACATTAAATGCCTCCAAATGGTATTTAATTCACTTCCCGGGCCCCTGGAAGCATGAAAATCACTTTAAACATGCTAATTTTAGCTCTTAAACTGAAGATCTACCTACAAATGTGAACTGACGTTCAAAAATAAAACATTTGAAAACGGACCATTTTTCACCTTTCTGAAGCATGACGTAATGGGGGGGTGTTATCTCTTTTGTCAAAAATCACCTGTTTTTGCTTGAACATTAAATGCCTCCCAATGGTATTTAATTCACTTCCCGGGATGAAGAAACACTTTTTGAGACCTCAGAGTGAGTAAATTGGCCATTTTCATGCACTTTTAACTGTTCCACAAATCTTGTGTTTAGGGCCCCTGGAAGCATGAAAGTCACTTTAAACATGCTAATTTTAGCTCTTAAACTGATGATCTACCTACAAATGTGAACTGATGTTCAAAAATAAAACATTTGAAAACGGACCATTTTTCACCTTTCTGAAGCATGACGTAATGGGGGGGGGTGTTAACTCTTTTGTCAAAAATCACCTGTTTTTGCTTGAACATTAAATGCCTCCAAATGGTATTTAATTCACTTCCCGGGCCCCTGGAAGCATGAAAATCACTTTAAACATGCTAATTTTAGCTCTTAAACTGATGATCTACCTACAAATGTGAACTGACGTTCAAAAATAAAACATTTGAAAACGGACCATTTTTCACCTTTCTGAAGCATGACGTAATGGGGGGGTGTTATCTCTTTTGTCAAAAATCACCTGTTTTTGCTTGAACGTTAAATGCCTCCAAATGGTATTTAATTCACTTCCCGAGATAAAGAAACTCTTTTTGACACCTCAGAGTGAGTAAATTGGCCATTTTCATGCACTTTTAACTGTTCCACAAATCTTGTGTTTAGGGCCCCTGGAAGCATGAAAATCATTTTAAACATGCTAATTTTAGCTCTTAAACTGATGATCTACCTATTAATGTGAACTGACGTTCAAAAATAAAACATTTGAAAAAGGACAATTTTTCACCTTTCTGAAGCATGACGTAATGGGGGGGTGTTATCTCTTTTGTCAAAAATCACCTGTTTTTGCTTGAACATTAAATGCCTCCAAATGGTATTTAATTCACTTCCCGGGCCCCTGGAAGCATGAAAATCACTTTAAACATGCTAATTTTAGCTCTTAAACTGATGATCTACCTACAAATGTGAACTGACGTTCAAAAATAAAACATTTAAAAACGGACCATTTTTCACCTTTCTGAAGCATGACGTAATGGGGGGTGTTATCTCTTTTGTCAAAAATCACCTGTTTTTGCTTGAACATTAAATGCCTCCAAATGGTATTTAAATCACTTCCCGGGATGAAGAAACCCTTTTTGACACCTCAGAGTGAGTAAATTGGCCATTTTCATGCACTTTTAACTGTTCCACAAATCTTGTGTTATGGGCCAATGGAAGCATGAAAATCACTTTAAACATGCTCATTTTAGCTCTTAAACTGATGATCTACCTACAAATGTGAACTGACGTTCAAAAATAAAACATTTGAAAACGGACCATTTTTCACCTTTCTGAAGCATGACGTAATGGGGGGGTGTTATGTCTTTTGTAAAAAATCACCTGTTTTTGCTTGAACATTAAATGCCTCCAAATGGTATTTAATTCACTTGCCGGGCCCCTGGAAGCATGAAAATCACTTTAAACATGCTAATTTTTGCTCTTAAACTGATGGTCTATGAACAAATGTGAACTGACGTTCAAAAATAAAACATTTGAAAACTGACCATTTTTCACCTTTCTGAAGCATGACGTAATGGGGGGGTGTTATGTCTTTTGTCAAAGATCACCTGTTTTTGCTTGAACATTAAATGCCTCCAAATGGTATTTAATTCACTTCCCGGGCCCCTGGAAGCATGAAAATCACTTTAAACATGCTAATTTTAGCTCTTAAACTGATGATCCACCTACAAATGTGAACTGACGTTCAAAAATAAAACATTTGAAAACGGACCATTTTTCACCTTTCTGAAGCATGACGTAATGGGGGGGTGTTATCTCTTTTGTCAAAAATCACCTGTTTTTGCATGAACATTAAATGCCTCCAAATGGTATTTAATTCACTTCCCGGGCCCCTGGAAGCATGAAAATCACTTTAAACATGCTAATTTTAGCTCTTAAACTGATGATCTACCTACAAATGTGAACTGACGTTCAAAAATAAAACATTTGAAAACGGACCATTTTTCACCTTTCTGAAGCATGACGTAATGGGGGGGTGTTATCTCTTTTGTCAAAAATCACCTGTTTTTGCTTGAACGTTAAATGCCTCCAAATGGTATTTAATTCACTTCCCGAGATAAAGAAACTCTTTTTGACACCTCAGAGTGAGTAAATTGGCCATTTTCATGCACTTTTAACTGTTCCACAAATCTTGTGTTTAGGATCCCTGGAACCATGAAAATCACTTTAAATATGCTAATTTTAGCTCTTAAACTGATGATCTACCTACAAATGTGAACTGACGTTCAAAAATAAACATTTGATAATGGACCATTTTTCACCTTTCTGAAGCATGACGTAATAGGGGGTGTTATCTCTTTTGTAAAAAATCACCTGTTTTTGCTTGAACATTAAATGCCTCCAAATGGTATTTAATTCACTTGCCGGGCCCCTGGAAGCATGAAAATCACTTTAAACATGCTAATTTTAGCTCTTAAACTGATGGTCTATGTACAAATGTGAACTGACGTTCAAAAATAAAACATTTGAAAACTGACCATTTTTCACCTTTCTGAAGCATGATGTAATGGGGGGGTGTTATGTCTTTTGTCAAAGATCACCTGTTTTTGCTTGAACATTAAATGCCTCCAAATGGTATTTAATTCACTTCCCGGGATGAAGAAACCCTTTTTGACAACTCAGAGTGAGTAAATTGGCCATTTTCATGCACTTTTAACTGTTCCACAAATCTTGTGTTTAGGGCCCCTGGAAGAATGAAAATCACTTTAAACATGCTAATTTTAGCTCTTAAACTGATGATCTACCTACAAATGTGAACTGACGTTCAAAAATAAAACATTTGAAAACGGACCATTTTTCACCTTTCTGAAGCATGACGTAATGGGGGGGTGTTATCTCTTTTGTCAAAAATCACCTGTTTTTGCTTGAACATTAAATGCCTCCCAATGGTATTTAATTCACTTCCCGGGATGAAGAAACACTTTTTGAGACCTCAGAGTGAGTAAATTGGCCATTTTCATGCACTTTTAACTGTTCCACAAATCTTGTGTTTAGGGCCCCTCGAAGCATGAAAATCATTTTAAACATGCTAATTTTAGCTCTTAAACTGATGATCTACCTATTAATGTGAACTGACGTTCAAAAATAAAACATTTGAAAACTGACCATTTTTCACCTTTCTGAAGCATGACGTAATGGGGGGGTGTTATCTCTTCTGTCAAAAATCACCTGTTTTTGCTTGAACATTAAATGCCTCCAAATGGTATTTAATTCACTTCCCGGGCCCCTGGAAGCATGAAAATCACTTTAAACATGCTAATTTTAGCTCTTAAACTGATGATCTACCTACAAATGTGAACTGACGTTCAAAAATAAAACATTTAAAAACGGACCATTTTTCACCTTTCTGAAGCATGACGTAATGGGGGGTGTTATCTCTTTTGTCAAAAATCACCTGTTTTTGCTTGAACATTAAATGCCTCCAAATGGTATTTAATTCACTTCCCGGGAAGAAGAAACCCTTTTTGACACCTCAGAGTGAGTAAATTGGCCATTTTCATGCACTTTTAGCTGTTCCACAAATCTTGTGTTATGGGCCCCTGGAAGCATGAAAATCACTTTAAACATGCTAATTTTAGCTCTTAAACTGATGATCTACCTACAAATGTGAACTGACGTTCAAAAATAAAACATTTGAAAACGGACCATTTTTCACCTTTCTGAAGCATGACGTAATGGGGGGTGTTATCTCTTTTGTCAAAAATCACCTGTTTTTGCTTGAACATTAAATGCCTCCAAATGATATTTAATTCACTTCCCGGGATGAAGAAACACTTTTTAGACCTCAGAGTGAGTAAGTTGGCCATTTTCATGCACTTTTAACTGTTCCACAAATCTTGTGTTTAGGGCCCCTGGAAGCATGAAAATCATTTTAAACATGCTAATTTTAGCTCTTAAACTGATGATCTACCTATTAATGTGAACTGACGTTCAAAAATAAAACATTTGAAAAAGGACAATTTTTCACCTTTCTGAAGCATGACGTAATGGGGGGGTGTTATCTCTTTTGTCAAAAATCACCTGTTTTTGCTTGAACATTAAATGCCTCCAAATGGTATTTAATTCACTTCCCGGGCCCCTGGAAGCATGAAAATCACTTTAAACATGCTAATTTTAGCTCTTAAACTGATGATCTACCTACAAATGTGAACTGACGTTCAAAAATAAAACATTTAAAAACGGACCATTTTTCACCTTTCTGAAGCATGACGTAATGGGGGGTGTTATCTCTTTTGTCAAAAATCACCTGTTTTTGCTTGAACATTAAATGCCTCCAAATGGTATTTAAATCACTTCCCGGGATGAAGAAACCCTTTTTGACACCTCAGAGTGAGTAAATTGGCCATTTTCATGCACTTTTAACTGTTCCACAAATCTTGTGTTATGGGCCAATGGAAGCATGAAAATCACTTTAAACATGCTAATTTTAGCTCTTAAACTGATGATCTACCTACAAATGTGAACTGACGTTCAAAAATAAAACATTTGAAAACGGACCATTTTTCACCTTTCTGAAGCATGACGTAATGGGGGGGTGTTATGTCTTTTGTAAAAAATCACCTGTTTTTGCTTGAACATTAAATGCCTCCAAATGGTATTTAATTCACTTGCCGGGCCCCTGGAAGCATGAAAATCACTTTAAACATGCTAATTTTTGCTCTTAAACTGATGGTCTATGAACAAATGTGAACTGACGTTCAAAAATAAAACATTTGAAAACTGACCATTTTTCACCTTTCTGAAGCATGACGTAATGGGGGGGTGTTATGTCTTTTGTCAAAGATCACCTGTTTTTGCTTGAACATTAAATGCCTCCAAATGGTATTTAATTCACTTCCCGGGATGAAGAAACCCTTTTTGACAACTCAGAGTGAGTAAATTGGCCATTTTCATGCACTTTTAACTGTTCCACAAATCTTGTGTTTAGGGCCCCTGGAAGCATGAAAATCACTTTAAACATGCTAATTTTAGCTCTTAAACTGATGATCTACCTACAAATGTGAACTGATGTTCAAAAATAAAACATTTGAAAACGGACCATTTTTCACCTTTCTGAAGCATGACGTAATGGGGGGGGGTGTTAACTCTTTTGTCAAAAATCACCTGTTTTTGCTTGAACATTAAATGCCTCCAAATGGTATTTAATTCACTTCCCGGGCCCCTGGAAGCATGAAAATCACTTTAAACATGCTAATTTTAGCTCTTAAACTGATGATCTACCTACAAATGTGAACTGACGTTCAAAAATAAAACATTTGAAAACGGACCATTTTTCACCTTTCTGAAGCATGACGTAATGGGGGGGTGTTATCTCTTTTGTCAAAAATCACCTGTTTTTGCTTGAACGTTAAATGCCTCCAAATGGTATTTAATTCACTTCCCGAGATAAAGAAACTCTTTTTGACACCTCAGAGTGAGTAAATTGGCCATTTTCATGCACTTTTAACTGTTCCACAAATCTTGTGTTTAGGATCCCTGGAACCATGAAAATCACTTTAAATATGCTAATTTTAGCTCTTAAACTGATGATCTACCTACAAATGTGAACTGACGTTCAAAAATAAACATTTGATAATGGACCATTTTTCACCTTTCTGAAGCATGACGTAATAGGGGGTGTTATCTCTTTTGTAAAAAATCACCTGTTTTTGCTTGAACATTAAATGCCTCCAAATGGTATTTAATTCACTTGCCGGGCCCCTGGAAGCATGAAAATCACTTTAAACATGCTAATTTTAGCTTTTAAACTGATGGTCTATGTACAAATGTGAACTGACGTTCAAAAATAAAACATTTGAAAACTGACCATTTTTCACCTTTCTGAAGCATGATGTAATGGGGGGGTGTTATGTCTTTTGTCAAAGATCACCTGTTTTTGCTTGAACATTAAATGCCTCCAAATGGTATTTAATTCACTTCCCGGGATGAAGAAACCCTTTTTGACAACTCAGAGTGAGTAAATTGGCCATTTTCATGCACTTTTAACTGTTCCACAAATCTTGTGTTTAGGGCCCCTGGAAGAATGAAAATCACTTTAAACATGCTAATTTTAGCTCTTAAACTGATGATCTACCTACAAATGTGAACTGACGTTCAAAAATAAAACATTTAAAAACGGACCATTTTTCACCTTTCTGGAGCATGACGTAATGGGGGGTGTTATCTCTTTTGTCAAAAATCACCTGTTTTTGCTTGAACATTAAATGCCTCCAAATGGTATTTAATTCACTTCCCGGGAAGAAGAAACCCTTTTTGACACCTCAGAGTGAGTAAATTGGCCATTTTCATGCACTTTTAACTGTTCCACAAATCTTGTGTTATGGGCCCCTGGAAGCATTAAAATCACTTTAAACATGCTAATTTTAGCTCTTAAACTGATGATCTACCTACAAATGTGAACTGACGTTCAAAAATAAAACATTTGAAAACGGACCATTTTTCACCTTTCTGAAGCATGACGTAATGGGGGGGTGTTATCTCTTTTGTCAAAAATCACCTGTTTTTGCTTGAACATTAAATGCCTCCAAATGGTATTTAATTTACTTCCCGGGATGAAGAAACACTTTTTGAGACCTCAGAGTGAGTAAATTGGCCATTTTCATGCACTTTTAACTGTTCCACAAATCTTGTGTTTAGGGCCCCTGGAAGCATGAAAATCATTTTAAACATGCTAATTTTAGCTCTTAAACTGATGATCTACCTATTAATGTGAACTGACGTTCAAAAATAAAACATTTGAAAAAGGACAATTTTTCACCTTTCTGAAGCATGACGTAATGGGGGGGTGTTATCTCTTTTGTCAAAAATCACCTGTTTTTGCTTGAACATTAAATGCCTCCAAATGGTATTTAATTCACTTCCCGGGCCCCTGGAAGCATGAAAATCACTTTAAACATGCTAATTTTAGCTCTTAAACTGATGATCTACCTACAAATGTGAACTGACGTTCAAAAATAAAACATTTAAAAACGGACCATTTTTCACCTTTCTGAAGCATGACGTAATGGGGGGTGTTATCTCTTTTGTCAAAAATCACCTGTTTTTGCTTGAACATTAAATGCCTCCAAATGGTATTTAAATCACTTCCCGGGATGAAGAAACCCTTTTTGACACCTCAGAGTGAGTAAATTGGCCATTTTCATGCACTTTTAACTGTTCCACAAATCTTGTGTTATGGGCCAATGGAAGCATGAAAATCACTTTAAACATGCTAATTTTAGCTCTTAAACTGATCTACCTACAAATGTGAACTGACGTTCAAAAATAAAACATTTGAAAACGGACCATTTTTCACCTTTCTGAAGCATGACGTAATGGGGGGGTGTTATGTCTTTTGTAAAAAATCACCTGTTTTTGCTTGAACATTAAATGCCTCCAAATGGTATTTAATTCACTTGCCGGGCCCCTGGAAGCATGAAAATCACTTTAAACATGCTAATTTTAGCTCTTAAACTGATGGTCTATGAACAAATGTGAACTGACGTTCAAAAATAAAACATTTGAAAACTGACCATTTTTCACCTTTCTGAAGCATGACGTAATGGGGGGGTGTTATGTCTTTTGTCAAAGATCACCTGTTTTTGCTTGAACATTAAATGCCTCCAAATGGTATTTAATTCACTTCCCGGGATGAAGAAACCCTTTTTGACAACTCAGAGTGAGTAAATTGGCCATTTTCATGCACTTTTAACTGTTCTACAAATCTTGCGTTTAGGGCCCCTGGAAGCATGAAAATCACTTTAAACATGCTAATTTTAGCTCTTAAACTGATGATCTACCTACAAATGTGAACTGACGTTCAAAAATAAAACATTTGAAAACGGACCATTTTTCACCTTTCTGAAGCATGACGTAATGGGGGGGGGGGTGTTATCTCTTTTGTCAAAAATCACCTGTTTTTGCTTGAACATTAAATGCCTCCAAATGGTATTAAATTCACTTCCCGGGATGAAGAAACACTTTTTGAGACCTCAGAGTGAGTAAATTGGCCATTTTCATGCACTTTTAACTGTTCCACAAATCTTGTGTTTAGGGCCCCTGGAAGCATGAAAATCATTTTAAACATGCTAATTTTAGCACTTAAACTGATGATCTACCTATTAATGTGAACTGACGTTCAAAAATAAAACATTTGAAAAAGGACAATTTTTCACCTTTCTGAAGCATGACGTAATGGGGGGGTGTTATCTCTTTTGTCAAAAATCACCTGTTTTTGCTTGAACATTAAATGCCTCCAAATGGTATTTAATTCACTTCCCGGGCCCCTGGAAGCATGAAAATCACTTTAAACATGCTAATTTTAGCTCTTAAACTGATCATCTACCTACAAATGTGAACTGACGTTCAAAAATAAAACATTTAAAAACGGACCATTTTTCACCTTTCTGAAGCATGACGTAATGGGGGGTGTTATCTCTTTTGTCAAAAATCACCTGTTTTTGCTTGAACATTAAATGCCTCCAAATGGTATTTAATTCACTTCCCGGGATGAAGAAACCCTTTTTGACACCTCAGAGTGAGTAAATTGGCCATTTTCATGCACTTTTAACTGTTCCACAAATCTTGTGTTATGGGCCCCTGGAAGCATGAAAATCACTTTAAACATGCTAATTTTAGCTCTTAAACTGATGATCTACCTATTAATGTGAACTGACGTTCAAAAATAAAACATTTGAAAAAGGACAATTTTTCACCTTTCTGAAGCATGACGTAATGGGGGGGTGTTATCTCTTTTGTCAAAAATCACCTGTTTTTGCTTGAACATTAAATGCCTCCAAATGGTATTTAATTCACTTCCCAGGCCCCTGGAAGCATAAAAATCACTTTAAACATGCTAATTTTAGCTCTTAAACTGATGATCTACCCACAAATGTGAACTGACGTTCAAAAATAAAACATTTGAAAACGGACCATTTTTCACCTTTCTGAAGCATGACGTAATGGGGGGTGTTATCTCTTTTATCAAAAATCACCTGTTTTTGCTTGAACATTAAATGCCTCCAAATGGTATTTAGTTCACTTCCCGGGATGAAGAAACCATTTTTGACACCTCAGAGTGAGTAAATTGGCCATTTCATGCACTTTTAACTGTTCCACAAATCTTGCGTTTAGGGCCCCTGGAAGCATGAAAATCACTTTAAACATGCTAATTTTAGCTCTTAAACTGATGATCCACCTACAAATGTGAACTGACGTTCAAAAATAAAACATTTGAAAACGGACCATTTTTCACCTTTCTGAAGCATGACGTAATGGGGGGGTGTTATCTCTTTTGTCAAAAATCACCTGTTTTTGCATGAACATTAAATGCCTCCAAATGGTATTTAATTCACTTCCCGGGCCCCTGGAAGCATGAAAATCACTTTAAACATGCTAATTTTAGCTCTTAAACTGATGATCTACCTACAAATGTGAACTGACGTTCAAAAATAAAACATTTGAAAACGGACCATTTTTCACCTTTCTGAAGCATGACGTAATGGGGGGGTGTTATCTCTTTTGTCAAAAATCACCTGTTTTTGCTTGAACATTAAATGCCTCCAAATGGTATTTAATTCACTTCCCGGGCCCCTGGAAGCATGAAAATCACTTTAAACATGCTAATTTTAGCTCTTAAACTGATGATCTACCTACAAATGTGAACTGACGTTCAAAAATAAAACATTTGAAAACGGACCATTTTTCACCTTTCTGAAGCATGACGTAATGGGGGGTGTTATCTCTTTTGTCAAAAATCACCTGTTTTTGCTTGAACATTAAATGCCTCCAAATGGTATTTAATTCACTTCCCGGGATGAAGAAACACTTTTTGAGACCTCAGAGTGAGTAAATTGGCCATTTTCATGCACTTTTAACTGTTCCACAAATCTTGTGTTTAGGGCCCCTGGAAGCATGAAAATCACTTTAAACATGCTAATTTTAGCTCTTAAACTGATGATCTACCTACAAATGTGAACTGACGTTCAAAAATAAAACATTTAAAAACTGACCATTTTTCACCTTTCTGAAGCATGACGTAATGGGGGGGTGTTATCTCTTTTGTCAAAAATCACCTGTTTTTGCTTGAACATTAAATGCCTCCAAATGGTATTTAATTCACTTCCCGGGCCCCTGGAAGCATGAAAATCACTTTAAACATGCTAATTTTAGCTCTTAAACTGAAGATCTACCTACAAATGTGAACTGACGTTCAAAAATAAAACATTTGAAAACGGACCATTTTTCACCTTTCTGAAGCATGACGTAATGGGGGGGTGTTATCTCTTTTGTCAAAAATCACCTGTTTTTGCTTGAACATTAAATGCCTCCCAATGGTATTTAATTCACTTCCCGGGATGAAGAAACACTTTTTGAGACCTCAGAGTGAGTAAATTGGCCATTTTCATGCACTTTTAACTGTTCCACAAATCTTGTGTTTAGGGCCCCTGGAAGCATGAAAGTCACTTTAAACATGCTAATTTTAGCTCTTAAACTGATGATCTACCTACAAATGTGAACTGATGTTCAAAAATAAAACATTTGAAAACGGACCATTTTTCACCTTTCTGAAGCATGACGTAATGGGGGGGGGTGTTAACTCTTTTGTCAAAAATCACCTGTTTTTGCTTGAACATTAAATGCCTCCAAATGGTATTTAATTCACTTCCCGGGCCCCTGGAAGCATGAAAATCACTTTAAACATGCTAATTTTAGCTCTTAAACTGATGATCTACCTACAAATGTGAACTGACGTTCAAAAATAAAACATTTGAAAACGGACCATTTTTCACCTTTCTGAAGCATGACGTAATGGGGGGGTGTTATCTCTTTTGTCAAAAATCACCTGTTTTTGCTTGAACGTTAAATGCCTCCAAATGGTATTTAATTCACTTCCCGAGATAAAGAAACTCTTTTTGACACCTCAGAGTGAGTAAATTGGCCATTTTCATGCACTTTTAACTGTTCCACAAATCTTGTGTTTAGGGCCCCTGGAAGCATGAAAATCATTTTAAACATGCTAATTTTAGCTCTTAAACTGATGATCTACCTATTAATGTGAACTGACGTTCAAAAATAAAACATTTGAAAAAGGACAATTTTTCACCTTTCTGAAGCATGACGTAATGGGGGGGTGTTATCTCTTTTGTCAAAAATCACCTGTTTTTGCTTGAACATTAAATGCCTCCAAATGGTATTTAATTCACTTCCCGGGCCCCTGGAAGCATGAAAATCACTTTAAACATGCTAATTTTAGCTCTTAAACTGATGATCTACCTACAAATGTGAACTGACGTTCAAAAATAAAACATTTAAAAACGGACCATTTTTCACCTTTCTGAAGCATGACGTAATGGGGGGTGTTATCTCTTTTGTCAAAAATCACCTGTTTTTGCTTGAACATTAAATGCCTCCAAATGGTATTTAAATCACTTCCCGGGATGAAGAAACCCTTTTTGACACCTCAGAGTGAGTAAATTGGCCATTTTCATGCACTTTTAACTGTTCCACAAATCTTGTGTTATGGGCCAATGGAAGCATGAAAATCACTTTAAACATGCTCATTTTAGCTCTTAAACTGATGATCTACCTACAAATGTGAACTGACGTTCAAAAATAAAACATTTGAAAACGGACCATTTTTCACCTTTCTGAAGCATGACGTAATGGGGGGGTGTTATGTCTTTTGTAAAAAATCACCTGTTTTTGCTTGAACATTAAATGCCTCCAAATGGTATTTAATTCACTTGCCGGGCCCCTGGAAGCATGAAAATCACTTTAAACATGCTAATTTTTGCTCTTAAACTGATGGTCTATGAACAAATGTGAACTGACGTTCAAAAATAAAACATTTGAAAACTGACCATTTTTCACCTTTCTGAAGCATGACGTAATGGGGGGGTGTTATGTCTTTTGTCAAAGATCACCTGTTTTTGCTTGAACATTAAATGCCTCCAAATGGTATTTAATTCACTTCCCGGGCCCCTGGAAGCATGAAAATCACTTTAAACATGCTAATTTTAGCTCTTAAACTGATGATCCACCTACAAATGTGAACTGACGTTCAAAAATAAAACATTTGAAAACGGACCATTTTTCACCTTTCTGAAGCATGACGTAATGGGGGGGTGTTATCTCTTTTGTCAAAAATCACCTGTTTTTGCATGAACATTAAATGCCTCCAAATGGTATTTAATTCACTTCCCGGGCCCCTGGAAGCATGAAAATCACTTTAAACATGCTAATTTTAGCTCTTAAACTGATGATCTACCTACAAATGTGAACTGACGTTCAAAAATAAAACATTTGAAAACGGACCATTTTTCACCTTTCTGAAGCATGACGTAATGGGGGGGTGTTATCTCTTTTGTCAAAAATCACCTGTTTTTGCTTGAACGTTAAATGCCTCCAAATGGTATTTAATTCACTTCCCGAGATAAAGAAACTCTTTTTGACACCTCAGAGTGAGTAAATTGGCCATTTTCATGCACTTTTAACTGTTCCACAAATCTTGTGTTTAGGATCCCTGGAACCATGAAAATCACTTTAAATATGCTAATTTTAGCTCTTAAACTGATGATCTACCTACAAATGTGAACTGACGTTCAAAAATAAACATTTGATAATGGACCATTTTTCACCTTTCTGAAGCATGACGTAATAGGGGGTGTTATCTCTTTTGTAAAAAATCACCTGTTTTTGCTTGAACATTAAATGCCTCCAAATGGTATTTAATTCACTTGCCGGGCCCCTGGAAGCATGAAAATCACTTTAAACATGCTAATTTTAGCTCTTAAACTGATGGTCTATGTACAAATGTGAACTGACGTTCAAAAATAAAACATTTGAAAACTGACCATTTTTCACCTTTCTGAAGCATGATGTAATGGGGGGGTGTTATGTCTTTTGTCAAAGATCACCTGTTTTTGCTTGAACATTAAATGCCTCCAAATGGTATTTAATTCACTTCCCGGGATGAAGAAACCCTTTTTGACAACTCAGAGTGAGTAAATTGGCCATTTTCATGCACTTTTAACTGTTCCACAAATCTTGTGTTTAGGGCCCCTGGAAGAATGAAAATCACTTTAAACATGCTAATTTTAGCTCTTAAACTGATGATCTACCTACAAATGTGAACTGACGTTCAAAAATAAAACATTTGAAAACGGACCATTTTTCACCTTTCTGAAGCATGACGTAATGGGGGGGTGTTATCTCTTTTGTCAAAAATCACCTGTTTTTGCTTGAACATTAAATGCCTCCCAATGGTATTTAATTCACTTCCCGGGATGAAGAAACACTTTTTGAGACCTCAGAGTGAGTAAATTGGCCATTTTCATGCACTTTTAACTGTTCCACAAATCTTGTGTTTAGGGCCCCTCGAAGCATGAAAATCATTTTAAACATGCTAATTTTAGCTCTTAAACTGATGATCTACCTATTAATGTGAACTGACGTTCAAAAATAAAACATTTGAAAACTGACCATTTTTCACCTTTCTGAAGCATGACGTAATGGGGGGGTGTTATCTCTTCTGTCAAAAATCACCTGTTTTTGCTTGAACATTAAATGCCTCCAAATGGTATTTAATTCACTTCCCGGGCCCCTGGAAGCATGAAAATCACTTTAAACATGCTAATTTTAGCTCTTAAACTGATGATCTACCTACAAATGTGAACTGACGTTCAAAAATAAAACATTTAAAAACGGACCATTTTTCACCTTTCTGAAGCATGACGTAATGGGGGGTGTTATCTCTTTTGTCAAAAATCACCTGTTTTTGCTTGAACATTAAATGCCTCCAAATGGTATTTAATTCACTTCCCGGGAAGAAGAAACCCTTTTTGACACCTCAGAGTGAGTAAATTGGCCATTTTCATGCACTTTTAGCTGTTCCACAAATCTTGTGTTATGGGCCCCTGGAAGCATGAAAATCACTTTAAACATGCTAATTTTAGCTCTTAAACTGATGATCTACCTACAAATGTGAACTGACGTTCAAAAATAAAACATTTGAAAACGGACCATTTTTCACCTTTCTGAAGCATGACGTAATGGGGGGTGTTATCTCTTTTGTCAAAAAATCACCTGTTTTTGCTTGAACATTAAATGCCTCCAAATGATATTTAATTCACTTCCCGGGATGAAGAAACACTTTTTAGACCTCAGAGTGAGTAAGTTGGCCATTTTCATGCACTTTTAACTGTTCCACAAATCTTGTGTTTAGGGCCCCTGGAAGCATGAAAATCATTTTAAACATGCTAATTTTAGCTCTTAAACTGATGATCTACCTATTAATGTGAACTGACGTTCAAAAATAAAACATTTGAAAAAGGACAATTTTTCACCTTTCTGAAGCATGACGTAATGGGGGGGTGTTATCTCTTTTGTCAAAAATCACCTGTTTTTGCTTGAACATTAAATGCCTCCAAATGGTATTTAATTCACTTCCCGGGCCCCTGGAAGCATGAAAATCACTTTAAACATGCTAATTTTAGCTCTTAAACTGATGATCTACCTACAAATGTGAACTGACGTTCAAAAATAAAACATTTAAAAACGGACCATTTTTCACCTTTCTGAAGCATGACGTAATGGGGGGTGTTATCTCTTTTGTCAAAAATCACCTGTTTTTGCTTGAACATTAAATGCCTCCAAATGGTATTTAAATCACTTCCCGGGATGAAGAAACCCTTTTTGACACCTCAGAGTGAGTAAATTGGCCATTTTCATGCACTTTTAACTGTTCCACAAATCTTGTGTTATGGGCCAATGGAAGCATGAAAATCACTTTAAACATGCTAATTTTAGCTCTTAAACTGATGATCTACCTACAAATGTGAACTGACGTTCAAAAATAAAACATTTGAAAACGGACCATTTTTCACCTTTCTGAAGCATGACGTAATGGGGGGGTGTTATGTCTTTTGTAAAAAATCACCTGTTTTTGCTTGAACATTAAATGCCTCCAAATGGTATTTAATTCACTTGCCGGGCCCCTGGAAGCATGAAAATCACTTTAAACATGCTAATTTTTGCTCTTAAACTGATGGTCTATGAACAAATGTGAACTGACGTTCAAAAATAAAACATTTGAAAACTGACCATTTTTCACCTTTCTGAAGCATGACGTAATGGGGGGGTGTTATGTCTTTTGTCAAAGATCACCTGTTTTTGCTTGAACATTAAATGCCTCCAAATGGTATTTAATTCACTTCCCGGGATGAAGAAACCCTTTTTGACAACTCAGAGTGAGTAAATTGGCCATTTTCATGCACTTTTAACTGTTCCACAAATCTTGTGTTTAGGGCCCCTGGAAGCATGAAAATCACTTTAAACATGCTAATTTTAGCTCTTAAACTGATGATCTACCTACAAATGTGAACTGATGTTCAAAAATAAAACATTTGAAAACGGACCATTTTTCACCTTTCTGAAGCATGACGTAATGGGGGGGGGTGTTAACTCTTTTGTCAAAAATCACCTGTTTTTGCTTGAACATTAAATGCCTCCAAATGGTATTTAATTCACTTCCCGGGCCCCTGGAAGCATGAAAATCACTTTAAACATGCTAATTTTAGCTCTTAAACTGATGATCTACCTACAAATGTGAACTGACGTTCAAAAATAAAACATTTGAAAACGGACCATTTTTCACCTTTCTGAAGCATGACGTAATGGGGGGGTGTTATCTCTTTTGTCAAAAATCACCTGTTTTTGCTTGAACGTTAAATGCCTCCAAATGGTATTTAATTCACTTCCCGAGATAAAGAAACTCTTTTTGACACCTCAGAGTGAGTAAATTGGCCATTTTCATGCACTTTTAACTGTTCCACAAATCTTGTGTTTAGGATCCCTGGAACCATGAAAATCACTTTAAATATGCTAATTTTAGCTCTTAAACTGATGATCTACCTACAAATGTGAACTGACGTTCAAAAATAAACATTTGATAATGGACCATTTTTCACCTTTCTGAAGCATGACGTAATAGGGGGTGTTATCTCTTTTGTAAAAAATCACCTGTTTTTGCTTGAACATTAAATGCCTCCAAATGGTATTTAATTCACTTGCCGGGCCCCTGGAAGCATGAAAATCACTTTAAACATGCTAATTTTAGCTTTTAAACTGATGGTCTATGTACAAATGTGAACTGACGTTCAAAAATAAAACATTTGAAAACTGACCATTTTTCACCTTTCTGAAGCATGATGTAATGGGGGGGTGTTATGTCTTTTGTCAAAGATCACCTGTTTTTGCTTGAACATTAAATGCCTCCAAATGGTATTTAATTCACTTCCCGGGATGAAGAAACCCTTTTTGACAACTCAGAGTGAGTAAATTGGCCATTTTCATGCACTTTTAACTGTTCCACAAATCTTGTGTTTAGGGCCCCTGGAAGAATGAAAATCACTTTAAACATGCTAATTTTAGCTCTTAAACTGATGATCTACCTACAAATGTGAACTGACGTTCAAAAATAAAACATTTGAAAACGGACCATTTTTCACCTTTCTGAAGCATGACGTAATGGGGGGTGTTATCTCTTTTGTCAAAAATCACCTGTTTTTGCTTGAACATTAAATGCCTCCCAATGGTATTTAATTCACTTCCCGGGATGAAGAAACACTTTTTGAGACCTCAGAGTGAGTAAATTGGCAATTTTCATGCACTTTTAACTGTTCCACAAATCTTGTGTTTAGGGCCCCTCGAAGCATGAAAATCATTTTAAACATGCTAATTTTAGCTCTTAAACTGATGATCTACCTATTAATGTGAACTGACGTTCAAAAATAAAACATTTGAAAACTGACAATTTTTCACCTTTCTGAAGCATGACGTAATGGGGGGGTGTTATCTCTTCTGTCAAAAATCACCTGTTTTTGCTTGAACATTAAATGCCTCCAAATGGTATTTAATTCACTTCCCGGGCCCCTGGAAGCATGAAAATCACTTTAAACATGCTAATTTTAGCTCTTAAACTGATGATCTACCTACAAATGTGAACTGACGTTCAAAAATAAAACATTTAAAAACGGACAATTTTTCACCTTTCTGAAGCATGACGTAATGGGGGGTGTTATCTCTTTTGTCAAAAATCACCTGTTTTTGCTTGAACATTAAATGCCTCCAAATGGTATTTAATTCACTTCCCGGGAAGAAGAAACCCTTTTTGACACCTCAGAGTGAGTAAATTGGCCATTTTCATGCACTTTTAACTGTTCCACAAATCTTGTGTTATGGGCCCCTGGAAGCATGAAAATCACTTTAAACATGCTAATTTTAGCTCTTAAACTGATGATCTACCTACAAATGTGAACTGACGTTCAAAAATAAAACATTTGAAAACGGACCATTTTTCACCTTTCTGAAGCATGACGTAATGGGGGGGTGTTATCTCTTTTGTCAAAAATCACCTGTTTTTGCTTGAACATTAAATGCCTCCAAATGGTATTTAATTCACTTCCCGGGATGAAGAAACACTTTTTGAGACCTCAGAGTGAGTAAATTGGCCATTTTCATGCACTTTTAACTGTTCCACAAATCTTGTGTTTAGGGCCCCTGGAAGCATGAAAATCATTTTAAACATGCTAATTTTAGCTCTTAAACTGATGATCTACCTATTAATGTGAACTGACGTTCAAAAATAAAACATTTGAAAAAGGACAATTTTTCACCTTTCTGAAGCATGACGTAATGGGGGGGTGTTATCTCTTTTGTCAAAAATCACCTGTTTTTGCTTGAACATTAAATGCCTCCAAATGGTATTTAATTCACTTCCCGGGCCCCTGGAAGCATGAAAATCACTTTAAACATGCTAATTTTAGCTCTTAAACTGATGATCTACCTACAAATGTGAACTGTAGTTCAAAAATAAAACATTTAAAAACGGACCATTTTTCACCTTTCTGAAGCATGACGTAATGGGGGGTGTTATCTCTATTGTCAAAAATCACCTGTTTTTGCTTGAACATTAAATGCCTCCCAATGGTATTTAATTCACTTCCCGGGATGAAGAAACACTTTTTGAGACCTCAGAGTGAGTAAATTGGCCATTTTCATGCACTTTTAACTGTTCCACAAATCTTGTGTTTAGGGCCCCTCGAAGCATGAAAATCATTTTAAACATGCTAATTTTAGCTCTTAAACTGATGATCTACCTATTAATGTGAACTGACGTTCAAAAATAAAACATTTGAAAACTGACCATTTTTCACCTTTCTGAAGCATGACGTAATGGGGGGGTGTTATCTCTTCTGTCAAAAATCACCTGTTTTTGCTTGAACATTAAATGCCTCCAAATGGTATTTAATTCACTTCCCGGGCCCCTGGAAGCATGAAAATCACTTTAAACATGCTAATTTTAGCTCTTAAACTGATGATCTACCTACAAATGTGAACTGACGTTCAAAAATAAAACATTTAAAAACGGACCATTTTTCACCTTTCTGGAGCATGACGTAATGGGGGGTGTTATCTCTTTTGTCAAAAATCACCTGTTTTTGCTTGAACATTAAATGCCTCCAAATGGTATTTAATTCACTTCCCGGGAAGAAGAAACCCTTTTTGACACCTCAGAGTGAGTAAATTGGCCATTTTCATGCACTTTTAACTGTTCCACAAATCTTGTGTTATGGGCCCCTGGAAGCATTAAAATCACTTTAAACATGCTAATTTTAGCTCTTAAACTGATGATCTACCTACAAATGTGAACTGACGTTCAAAAATAAAACATTTGAAAACGGACCATTTTTCACCTTTCTGAAGCATGACGTAATGGGGGGGTGTTATCTCTTTTGTCAAAAATCACCTGTTTTTGCTTGAACATTAAATGCCTCCAAATGGTATTTAATTTACTTCCCGGGATGAAGAAACACTTTTTGAGACCTCAGAGTGAGTAAATTGGCCATTTTCATGCACTTTTAACTGTTCCACAAATCTTGTGTTTAGGGCCCCTGGAAGCATGAAAATCATTTTAAACATGCTAATTTTAGCTCTTAAACTGATGATCTACCTATTAATGTGAACTGACGTTCAAAAATAAAACATTTGAAAAAGGACAATTTTTCACCTTTCTGAAGCATGACGTAATGGGGGGGTGTTATCTCTTTTGTCAAAAATCACCTGTTTTTGCTTGAACATTAAATGCCTCCAAATGGTATTTAATTCACTTCCCGGGCCCCTGGAAGCATGAAAATCACTTTAAACATGCTAATTTTAGCTCTTAAACTGATGATCTACCTACAAATGTGAACTGACGTTCAAAAATAAAACATTTAAAAACGGACCATTTTTCACCTTTCTGAAGCATGACGTAATGGGGGGTGTTATCTCTTTTGTCAAAAATCACCTGTTTTTGCTTGAACATTAAATGCCTCCAAATGGTATTTAAATCACTTCCCGGGATGAAGAAACCCTTTTTGACACCTCAGAGTGAGTAAATTGGCCATTTTCATGCACTTTTAACTGTTCCACAAATCTTGTGTTATGGGCCAATGGAAGCATGAAAATCACTTTAAACATGCTAATTTTAGCTCTTAAACTGATCTACCTACAAATGTGAACTGACGTTCAAAAATAAAACATTTGAAAACGGACCATTTTTCACCTTTCTGAAGCATGACGTAATGGGGGGGTGTTATGTCTTTTGTAAAAAATCACCTGTTTTTGCTTGAACATTAAATGCCTCCAAATGGTATTTAATTCACTTGCCGGGCCCCTGGAAGCATGAAAATCACTTTAAACATGCTAATTTTAGCTCTTAAACTGATGGTCTATGAACAAATGTGAACTGACGTTCAAAAATAAAACATTTGAAAACTGACCATTTTTCACCTTTCTGAAGCATGACGTAATGGGGGGGTGTTATGTCTTTTGTCAAAGATCACCTGTTTTTGCTTGAACATTAAATGCCTCCAAATGGTATTTAATTCACTTCCCGGGATGAAGAAACCCTTTTTGACAACTCAGAGTGAGTAAATTGGCCATTTTCATGCACTTTTAACTGTTCTACAAATCTTGCGTTTAGGGCCCCTGGAAGCATGAAAATCACTTTAAACATGCTAATTTTAGCTCTTAAACTGATGATCTACCTACAAATGTGAACTGACGTTCAAAAATAAAACATTTGAAAACGGACCATTTTTCACCTTTCTGAAGCATGACGTAATGGGGGGGGGGGTGTTATCTCTTTTGTCAAAAATCACCTGTTTTTGCTTGAACATTAAATGCCTCCAAATGGTATTAAATTCACTTCCCGGGATGAAGAAACACTTTTTGAGACCTCAGAGTGAGTAAATTGGCCATTTTCATGCACTTTTAACTGTTCCACAAATCTTGTGTTTAGGGCCCCTGGAAGCATGAAAATCATTTTAAACATGCTAATTTTAGCACTTAAACTGATGATCTACCTATTAATGTGAACTGACGTTCAAAAATAAAACATTTGAAAAAGGACAATTTTTCACCTTTCTGAAGCATGACGTAATGGGGGGGTGTTATCTCTTTTGTCAAAAATCACCTGTTTTTGCTTGAACATTAAATGCCTCCAAATGGTATTTAATTCACTTCCCGGGCCCCTGGAAGCATGAAAATCACTTTAAACATGCTAATTTTAGCTCTTAAACTGATCATCTACCTACAAATGTGAACTGACGTTCAAAAATAAAACATTTAAAAACGGACCATTTTTCACCTTTCTGAAGCATGACGTAATGGGGGGTGTTATCTCTTTTGTCAAAAATCACCTGTTTTTGCTTGAACATTAAATGCCTCCAAATGGTATTTAATTCACTTCCCGGGATGAAGAAACCCTTTTTGACACCTCAGAGTGAGTAAATTGGCCATTTTCATGCACTTTTAACTGTTCCACAAATCTTGTGTTATGGGCCCCTGGAAGCATGAAAATCACTTTAAACATGCTAATTTTAGCTCTTAAACTGATGATCTACCTATTAATGTGAACTGACGTTCAAAAATAAAACATTTGAAAAAGGACAATTTTTCACCTTTCTGAAGCATGACGTAATGGGGGGGTGTTATCTCTTTTGTCAAAAATCACCTGTTTTTGCTTGAACATTAAATGCCTCCAAATGGTATTTAATTCACTTCCCAGGCCCCTGGAAGCATAAAAATCACTTTAAACATGCTAATTTTAGCTCTTAAACTGATGATCTACCCACAAATGTGAACTGACGTTCAAAAATAAAACATTTGAAAACGGACCATTTTTCACCTTTCTGAAGCATGACGTAATGGGGGGTGTTATCTCTTTTATCAAAAATCACCTGTTTTTGCTTGAACATTAAATGCCTCCAAATGGTATTTAGTTCACTTCCCGGGATGAAGAAACCATTTTTGACACCTCAGAGTGAGTAAATTGGCCATTTCATGCACTTTTAACTGTTCCACAAATCTTGCGTTTAGGGCCCCTGGAAGCATGAAAATCACTTTAAACATGCTAATTTTAGCTCTTAAACTGATGATCCACCTACAAATGTGAACTGACGTTCAAAAATAAAACATTTGAAAACGGACCATTTTTCACCTTTCTGAAGCATGACGTAATGGGGGGGTGTTATCTCTTTTGTCAAAAATCACCTGTTTTTGCATGAACATTAAATGCCTCCAAATGGTATTTAATTCACTTCCCGGGCCCCTGGAAGCATGAAAATCACTTTAAACATGCTAATTTTAGCTCTTAAACTGATGATCTACCTACAAATGTGAACTGACGTTCAAAAATAAAACATTTGAAAACGGACCATTTTTCACCTTTCTGAAGCATGACGTAATGGGGGGGTGTTATCTCTTTTGTCAAAAATCACCTGTTTTTGCTTGAACATTAAATGCCTCCAAATGGTATTTAATTCACTTCCCGGGCCCCTGGAAGCATGAAAATCACTTTAAACATGCTAATTTTAGCTCTTAAACTGATGATCTACCTACAAATGTGAACTGACGTTCAAAAATAAAACATTTGAAAACGGACCATTTTTCACCTTTCTGAAGCATGACGTAATGGGGGGTGTTATCTCTTTTGTCAAAAATCACCTGTTTTTGCTTGAACATTAAATGCCTCCAAATGGTATTTAATTCACTTCCCGGGATGAAGAAACACTTTTTGAGACCTCAGAGTGAGTAAATTGGCCATTTTCATGCACTTTTAACTGTTCCACAAATCTTGTGTTTAGGGCCCCTGGAAGCATGAAAATCACTTTAAACATGCTAATTTTAGCTCTTAAACTGATGATCTACCTACAAATGTGAACTGACGTTCAAAAATAAAACATTTAAAAACTGACCATTTTTCACCTTTCTGAAGCATGACGTAATGGGGGGGTGTTATCTCTTTTGTCAAAAATCACCTGTTTTTGCTTGAACATTAAATGCCTCCAAATGGTATTTAATTCACTTCCCGGGCCCCTGGAAGCATGAAAATCACTTTAAACATGCTAATTTTAGCTCTTAAACTGAAGATCTACCTACAAATGTGAACTGACGTTCAAAAATAAAACATTTGAAAACGGACCATTTTTCACCTTTCTGAAGCATGACGTAATGGGGGGGTGTTATCTCTTTTGTCAAAAATCACCTGTTTTTGCTTGAACATTAAATGCCTCCCAATGGTATTTAATTCACTTCCCGGGATGAAGAAACACTTTTTGAGACCTCAGAGTGAGTAAATTGGCCATTTTCATGCACTTTTAACTGTTCCACAAATCTTGTGTTTAGGGCCCCTGGAAGCATGAAAGTCACTTTAAACATGCTAATTTTAGCTCTTAAACTGATGATCTACCTACAAATGTGAACTGATGTTCAAAAATAAAACATTTGAAAACGGACCATTTTTCACCTTTCTGAAGCATGACGTAATGGGGGGGGGTGTTAACTCTTTTGTCAAAAATCACCTGTTTTTGCTTGAACATTAAATGCCTCCAAATGGTATTTAATTCACTTCCCGGGCCCCTGGAAGCATGAAAATCACTTTAAACATGCTAATTTTAGCTCTTAAACTGATGATCTACCTACAAATGTGAACTGACGTTCAAAAATAAAACATTTGAAAACGGACCATTTTTCACCTTTCTGAAGCATGACGTAATGGGGGGGTGTTATCTCTTTTGTCAAAAATCACCTGTTTTTGCTTGAACGTTAAATGCCTCCAAATGGTATTTAATTCACTTCCCGAGATAAAGAAACTCTTTTTGACACCTCAGAGTGAGTAAATTGGCCATTTTCATGCACTTTTAACTGTTCCACAAATCTTGTGTTTAGGGCCCCTGGAAGCATGAAAATCATTTTAAACATGCTAATTTTAGCTCTTAAACTGATGATCTACCTATTAATGTGAACTGACGTTCAAAAATAAAACATTTGAAAAAGGACAATTTTTCACCTTTCTGAAGCATGACGTAATGGGGGGGTGTTATCTCTTTTGTCAAAAATCACCTGTTTTTGCTTGAACATTAAATGCCTCCAAATGGTATTTAATTCACTTCCCGGGCCCCTGGAAGCATGAAAATCACTTTAAACATGCTAATTTTAGCTCTTAAACTGATGATCTACCTACAAATGTGAACTGACGTTCAAAAATAAAACATTTAAAAACGGACCATTTTTCACCTTTCTGAAGCATGACGTAATGGGGGGTGTTATCTCTTTTGTCAAAAATCACCTGTTTTTGCTTGAACATTAAATGCCTCCAAATGGTATTTAAATCACTTCCCGGGATGAAGAAACCCTTTTTGACACCTCAGAGTGAGTAAATTGGCCATTTTCATGCACTTTTAACTGTTCCACAAATCTTGTGTTATGGGCCAATGGAAGCATGAAAATCACTTTAAACATGCTAATTTTAGCTCTTAAACTGATGATCTACCTACAAATGTGAACTGACGTTCAAAAATAAAACATTTGAAAACGGACCATTTTTCACCTTTCTGAAGCATGACGTAATGGGGGGGTGTTATGTCTTTTGTAAAAAATCACCTGTTTTTGCTTGAACATTAAATGCCTCCAAATGGTATTTAATTCACTTGCCGGGCCCCTGGAAGCATGAAAATCACTTTAAACATGCTAATTTTTGCTCTTAAACTGATGGTCTATGAACAAATGTGAACTGACGTTCAAAAATAAAACATTTGAAAACTGACCATTTTTCACCTTTCTGAAGCATGACGTAATGGGGGGGTGTTATGTCTTTTGTCAAAGATCACCTGTTTTTGCTTGAACATTAAATGCCTCCAAATGGTATTTAATTCACTTCCCGGGCCCCTGGAAGCATGAAAATCACTTTAAACATGCTAATTTTAGCTCTTAAACTGATGATCCACCTACAAATGTGAACTGACGTTCAAAAATAAAACATTTGAAAACGGACCATTTTTCACCTTTCTGAAGCATGACGTAATGGGGGGGTGTTATCTCTTTTGTCAAAAATCACCTGTTTTTGCATGAACATTAAATGCCTCCAAATGGTATTTAATTCACTTCCCGGGCCCCTGGAAGCATGAAAATCACTTTAAACATGCTAATTTTAGCTCTTAAACTGATGATCTACCTACAAATGTGAACTGACGTTCAAAAATAAAACATTTGAAAACGGACCATTTTTCACCTTTCTGAAGCATGACGTAATGGGGGGGTGTTATCTCTTTTGTCAAAAATCACCTGTTTTTGCTTGAACGTTAAATGCCTCCAAATGGTATTTAATTCACTTCCCGAGATAAAGAAACTCTTTTTGACACCTCAGAGTGAGTAAATTGGCCATTTTCATGCACTTTTAACTGTTCCACAAATCTTGTGTTTAGGATCCCTGGAACCATGAAAATCACTTTAAATATGCTAATTTTAGCTCTTAAACTGATGATCTACCTACAAATGTGAACTGACGTTCAAAAATAAACATTTGATAATGGACCATTTTTCACCTTTCTGAAGCATGACGTAATAGGGGGTGTTATCTCTTTTGTAAAAAATCACCTGTTTTTGCTTGAACATTAAATGCCTCCAAATGGTATTTAATTCACTTGCCGGGCCCCTGGAAGCATGAAAATCACTTTAAACATGCTAATTTTAGCTCTTAAACTGATGGTCTATGTACAAATGTGAACTGACGTTCAAAAATAAAACATTTGAAAACTGACCATTTTTCACCTTTCTGAAGCATGATGTAATGGGGGGGTGTTATGTCTTTTGTCAAAGATCACCTGTTTTTGCTTGAACATTAAATGCCTCCAAATGGTATTTAATTCACTTCCCGGGATGAAGAAACCCTTTTTGACAACTCAGAGTGAGTAAATTGGCCATTTTCATGCACTTTTAACTGTTCCACAAATCTTGTGTTTAGGGCCCCTGGAAGAATGAAAATCACTTTAAACATGCTAATTTTAGCTCTTAAACTGATGATCTACCTACAAATGTGAACTGACGTTCAAAAATAAAACATTTGAAAACGGACCATTTTTCACCTTTCTGAAGCATGACGTAATGGGGGGGTGTTATCTCTTTTGTCAAAAATCACCTGTTTTTGCTTGAACATTAAATGCCTCCCAATGGTATTTAATTCACTTCCCGGGATGAAGAAACACTTTTTGAGACCTCAGAGTGAGTAAATTGGCCATTTTCATGCACTTTTAACTGTTCCACAAATCTTGTGTTTAGGGCCCCTCGAAGCATGAAAATCATTTTAAACATGCTAATTTTAGCTCTTAAACTGATGATCTACCTATTAATGTGAACTGACGTTCAAAAATAAAACATTTGAAAACTGACCATTTTTCACCTTTCTGAAGCATGACGTAATGGGGGGGTGTTATCTCTTCTGTCAAAAATCACCTGTTTTTGCTTGAACATTAAATGCCTCCAAATGGTATTTAATTCACTTCCCGGGCCCCTGGAAGCATGAAAATCACTTTAAACATGCTAATTTTAGCTCTTAAACTGATGATCTACCTACAAATGTGAACTGACGTTCAAAAATAAAACATTTAAAAACGGACCATTTTTCACCTTTCTGAAGCATGACGTAATGGGGGGTGTTATCTCTTTTGTCAAAAATCACCTGTTTTTGCTTGAACATTAAATGCCTCCAAATGGTATTTAATTCACTTCCCGGGAAGAAGAAACCCTTTTTGACACCTCAGAGTGAGTAAATTGGCCATTTTCATGCACTTTTAGCTGTTCCACAAATCTTGTGTTATGGGCCCCTGGAAGCATGAAAATCACTTTAAACATGCTAATTTTAGCTCTTAAACTGATGATCTACCTACAAATGTGAACTGACGTTCAAAAATAAAACATTTGAAAACGGACCATTTTTCACCTTTCTGAAGCATGACGTAATGGGGGGTGTTATCTCTTTTGTCAAAAATCACCTGTTTTTGCTTGAACATTAAATGCCTCCAAATGATATTTAATTCACTTCCCGGGATGAAGAAACACTTTTTAGACCTCAGAGTGAGTAAGTTGGCCATTTTCATGCACTTTTAACTGTTCCACAAATCTTGTGTTTAGGGCCCCTGGAAGCATGAAAATCATTTTAAACATGCTAATTTTAGCTCTTAAACTGATGATCTACCTATTAATGTGAACTGACGTTCAAAAATAAAACATTTGAAAAAGGACAATTTTTCACCTTTCTGAAGCATGACGTAATGGGGGGGTGTTATCTCTTTTGTCAAAAATCACCTGTTTTTGCTTGAACATTAAATGCCTCCAAATGGTATTTAATTCACTTCCCGGGCCCCTGGAAGCATGAAAATCACTTTAAACATGCTAATTTTAGCTCTTAAACTGATGATCTACCTACAAATGTGAACTGACGTTCAAAAATAAAACATTTAAAAACGGACCATTTTTCACCTTTCTGAAGCATGACGTAATGGGGGGTGTTATCTCTTTTGTCAAAAATCACCTGTTTTTGCTTGAACATTAAATGCCTCCAAATGGTATTTAAATCACTTCCCGGGATGAAGAAACCCTTTTTGACACCTCAGAGTGAGTAAATTGGCCATTTTCATGCACTTTTAACTGTTCCACAAATCTTGTGTTATGGGCCAATGGAAGCATGAAAATCACTTTAAACATGCTAATTTTAGCTCTTAAACTGATGATCTACCTACAAATGTGAACTGACGTTCAAAAATAAAACATTTGAAAACGGACCATTTTTCACCTTTCTGAAGCATGACGTAATGGGGGGGTGTTATGTCTTTTGTAAAAAATCACCTGTTTTTGCTTGAACATTAAATGCCTCCAAATGGTATTTAATTCACTTGCCGGGCCCCTGGAAGCATGAAAATCACTTTAAACATGCTAATTTTTGCTCTTAAACTGATGGTCTATGAACAAATGTGAACTGACGTTCAAAAATAAAACATTTGAAAACTGACCATTTTTCACCTTTCTGAAGCATGACGTAATGGGGGGGTGTTATGTCTTTTGTCAAAGATCACCTGTTTTTGCTTGAACATTAAATGCCTCCAAATGGTATTTAATTCACTTCCCGGGATGAAGAAACCCTTTTTGACAACTCAGAGTGAGTAAATTGGCCATTTTCATGCACTTTTAACTGTTCTACAAATCTTGTGTTTAGGGCCCCTGGAAGCATGAAAATCACTTTAAACATGCTAATTTTAGCTCTTAAACTGATGATCTACCTACAAATGTGAACTGACGTTCAAAAATAAAACATTTGAAAACGGACCATTTTTCACCTTTCTGAAGCATGACGTAATGGGGGGGGGTGTTATCTCTTTTGTCAAAAATCACCTGTTTTTGCTTGAACATTAAATGCCTCCAAATGGTATTTAATTCACTTCCCGGGATGAAGAAACACTTTTTGAGACCTCAGAGTGAGTAAATTGGCCATTTTCATGCACTTTTAACTGTTCCACAAATCTTGTGTTTAGGGCCCCTGGAAGCATGAAAATCATTTTAAACATGCTAATTTTAGCTCTTAAACTGATGATCTACCTATTAATGTGAACTGACGTTCAAAAATAAAACATTTGAAAAAGGACAATTTTTCACCTTTCTGAAGCATGACGTAATGGGGGGGTGTTATCTCTTTTGTCAAAAATCACCTGTTTTTGCTTGAACATTAAATGCCTCCAAATGGTATTTAATTCACTTCCCGGGCCCCTGGAAGCATGAAAATCACTTTAAACATGCTAATTTTAGCTCTTAAACTGATCATCTACCTACAAATGTGAACTGACGTTCAAAAATAAAACATTTAAAAACGGACCATTTTTCACCTTTCTGAAGCATGACGTAATGGGGGGTGTTATCTCTTTTGTCAAAAATCACCTGTTTTTGCTTGAACATTAAATGCCTCCAAATGGTATTTAATTCACTTCTCGGGATGAAGAAACCCTTTTTGACACCTCAGAGTGAGTAAATTGGCCATTTTCATGCACTTTTAACTGTTCCACAAATCTTGTGTTATGGGCCCCTGGAAGCATGAAAATCACTTTAAACATGCTAATTTTAGCTCTTAAACTGATGATCTACCTATTAATGTGAACTGACGTTAAAAAATAAAACATTTGAAAAAGGACAATTTTTCACCTTTCTGAAGCATGACGTAATGGGGGGGTGTTATCTCTTTTGTCAAAAATCACCTGTTTTTGCTTGAACATTAAATGCCTCCAAATGGTATTTAATTCACTTCCCGGGCCCCTGGAAGCATGAAAATCACTTTAAACATGCTAATTTTAGCTCTTAAACTGATGATCTACCTACAAATGTGAACTGACGTTCAAAAATAAAACATTTGAAAACGGACCATTTTTCACCTTTCTGAAGCATGACGTAATGGGGGGGTGTTATCTCTTTTGTCAAAAATCACCTGTTTTTACTTGAACATTAAATGCCTCCAAATGGTATTTAATTCACTTCCCAGGCCCCTGGAAGCATAAAAATCACTTTAAACATGCTAATTTTAGCTCTTAAACTGATGATCTACCCACAAATGTGAACTGACGTTCAAAAATAAAACATTTGAAAACGGACCATTTTTCACCTTTCTGAAGCATGACGTAATGGGGGGTGTTATCTCTTTTATCAAAAATCACCTGTTTTTGCTTGAACATTAAATGTCTCCAAATGGTATTTAGTTCACTTCCCGGGATGAAGAAACCATTTTTGACACCTCAGAGTGAGTAAATTGGCCATTTTCATGCACTTTTAACTGTTCCACAAATCTTGCGTTTAGGGCCCCTGGAAGCATGAAAATCACTTTAAACATGCTAATTTTAGCTCTTAAACTGATGATCCACCTACAAATGTGAACTGACGTTCAAAAATAAAACATTTGAAAACAGACCATTTTTCACCTTTCTGAAGCATGACGTAATGGGGGGGTGTTATCTCTTTTGTCAAAAATCACCTGTTTTTGCATGAACATTAAATGCCTCCAAATGGTATTTAATTCACTTCCCGGGCCCCTGGAAGCATGAAAATCACTTTAAGCATGCTAATTTTAGCTCTTAAACTGATGATCTACCTACAAATGTGAACTGACGTTCAAAAATAAAACATTTGAAAACGGACCATTTTTCACCTTTCTGAAGCATGACGTAATGGGGGGGTGTTATCTCTTTTGTCAAAAATCACCTGTTTTTGCTTGAACATTAAATGCCTCCAAATGGTATTTAATTCACTTCCCGGGCCCCTGGAAGCATGAAAATCACTTTAAACATGCTAATTTTAGCTCTTAAACTGATGATCTACCTACAAATGTGAACTGACGTTCAAAAATAAAACATTTGAAAACGGACCATTTTTCACCTTTCTGAAGCATGACGTAATGGGGGGTGTTATCTCTTTTGTCAAAAATCACCTGTTTTTGCTTGAACATTAAATGCCTCCAAATGGTATTTAATTCACTTCCCGGGATGAAGAAACACTTTTTGAGACCTCAGAGTGAGTAAATTGGCCATTTTCATGCACTTTTAACTGTTCCACAAATCTTGTGTTTAGGGCCCCTGGAAGCATGAAAATCACTTTAAACATGCTAATTTTAGCTCTTAAACTGATGATCTACCTACAAATGTGAACTGACGTTCAAAAATAAAACATTTAAAAACTGACCATTTTTCACCTTTCTGAAGCATGACGTAATGGGGGGGTGTTATCTCTTTTGTCAAAAATCACCTGTTTTTGCTTGAACATTAAATGCCTCCAAATGGTATTTAATTCACTTCCCGGGCCCCTGGAAGCATGAAAATCACTTTAAACATGCTAATTTTAGCTCTTAAACTGAAGATCTACCTACAAATGTGAACTGACGTTCAAAAATAAAACATTTGAAAACGGACCATTTTTCACCTTTCTGAAGCATGACGTAATGGGGGGGTGTTATCTCTTTTGTCAAAAATCACCTGTTTTTGCTTGAACATTAAATGCCTCCAAATGGTATTTAATTCACTTCCCGGGATGAAGAAACCCTTTTTGACACCTCAGAGTGAGTAAATTGGCCATTTTCATGCACTTTTAACTGTTCCACAAATCTTGCGTTTAGGGCCCCTGGAAGCATGAAAATCACTTTAAACATGCTTATTTTAGCTCTTAAACTGATGATCTACCTACAAATGTGAACTGACGTTCAAAAATAAAACATTTGAAAACTGACCATTTTTCACCTTTCTGAAGCATGACGTAATGGGGGGGTGTTATCTCTTTTGTCAAAAATCACCTGTTTTTGCTTGAACATTAAATGCCTCCAAATGGTATTTAATTCACTTCCCGGGCCCCTGGAAGCATGAAAATCACTTTAAACATGCTAATTTTAGCTCTTAAACTGATGATCTACCTACAAATGTGAACTGACGTTCAAAAATAAAACATTTGAAAACGGACCATTTTTCACCTTTCTGAAGCATGACGTAATGGGGGGGTGTTATCTCTTTTGTCAAAAATCACCTGTTTTTGCTTGAACATTAAATGCCTCCAAATGGTATTTAATTCACTTCCCGGGATGAAGAAACCCTTTTTGACACCTCAGAGTGAGTAAATTGGGCATTTTCATGCACTTTTAACCGTTCCACAAATCTTGCGTTTAGGGCCCTGGAAGCATGAAAATCACTTTAAACATGCTAATTTTAGCTCTTAAACTGATGATCTACCTACAAATGTGAACTGACGTTCAAAAATAAAACATTTGAAAACGGACCATTTTTCACCTTTCTGAAGCATGACGTAATGGGGGGGTGTTATGTCTTTTGTAAAAAATCACCTGTTTTTGCTTGAACATTAAATGCCTCCAAATGGTATTTAATTCACTTGCCGGGCCCCTGGAAGCATGAAAATCACTTTAAACATGCTAATTTTAGCTCTTAAACTGATGGTCTATGAACAAATGTGAACTGACGTTCAAAAATAAAACATTTGAAAACTGACCATTTTTCACCTTTCTGAAGCATGACGTAATGGGGGGGTGTTATGTCTTTTGTCAAAGATCACCTGTTTTTGCTTGAACATTAAATGCCTCCAAATGGTATTTAATTCACTTCCCGGGCCCCTGGAAGCATGAAAATCACTTTAAACATGCTAATTTTAGCTCTTAAACTGATGATCCACCTACAAATGTGAACTGACGTTCAAAAATAAAACATTTGAAAACGGACCATTTTTCACCTTTCTGAAGCATGACGTAATGGGGGGGTGTTATCTCTTTTGTCAAAAATCACCTGTTTTTGCATGAACATTAAATGCCTCCAAATGGTATTTAATTCACTTCCCGGGCCCCTGGAAGCATGAAAATCACTTTAAACATGCTAATTTTAGCTCTTAAACTGATGATCTACCTACAAATGTGAACTGACGTTCAAAAATAAAACATTTGAAAACGGACCATTTTTCACCTTTCTGAAGCATGACGTAATGGGGGGGTGTTATCTCTTTTGTCAAAAATCACCTGTTTTTGCTTGAACATTAAATGCCTCCAAATGGTATTTAATTCACTTCCCGGGCCCCTGGAAGCATGAAAATCACTTTAAACATGCTAATTTTAGCTCTTAAACTGATGATCTACCTACAAATGTGAACTGACGTTCAAAAATAAAACATTTGAAAACGGACCATTTTTCACCTTTCTGAAGCATGACGTAATGGGGGGTGTTATCTCTTTTGTCAAAAATCACCTGTTTTTGCTTGAACATTAAATGCCTCCAAATGGTATTTAATTCACTTCCCGGGATGAAGAAACACTTTTTGAGACCTCAGAGTGAGTAAATTGGCCATTTTCATGCACTTTTAACTGTTCCACAAATCTTGTGTTTAGGGCCCCTGGAAGCATGAAAATCACTTTAAACATGCTAATTTTAGCTCTTAAACTGATGATCTACCTACAAATGTGAACTGATGTTCAAAAATAAAACATTTGAAAACGGACCATTTTTCACCTTTCTGAAGCATGACGTAATGGGGGGGTGTTAACTCTTTTGTCAAAAATCACCTGTTTTTGCTTGAACATTAAATGCCTCCAAATGGTATTTAATTCACTTCCCGGGCCCCTGGAAGCATGAAAATCACTTTAAACATGCTAATTTTAGCTCTTAAACTGATGATCTACCTACAAATGTGAACTGACGTTCAAAAATAAAACATTTGAAAACGGACCATTTTTCACCTTTCTGAAGCATGACGTAATGGGGGGGTGTTATCTCTTTTGTCAAAAATCACCTGTTTTTGCTTGAACGTTAAATGCCTCCAAATGGTATTTAATTCACTTCCCGAGATAAAGAAACTCTTTTTGACACCTCAGAGTGAGTAAATTGGCCATTTTCATGCACTTTTAACTGTTCCACAAATCTTGTGTTTAGGATCCCTGGAACCATGAAAATCACTTTAAATATGCTAATTTTAGCTCTTAAACTGATGATCTACCTACAAATGTGAACTGACGTTCAAAAATAAACATTTGATAATGGACCATTTTTCACCTTTCTGAAGCATGACGTAATAGGGGGTGTTATCTCTTTTGTAAAAAATCACCTGTTTTTGCTTGAACATTAAATGCCTCCAAATGGTATTTAATTCACTTGCCGGGCCCCTGGAAGCATGAAAATCACTTTAAACATGCTAATTTTAGCTCTTAAACTGATGATCTACCTACAAATGTGAACTGACGTTCAAAAATAAAACATTTGAAAACTGACCATTTTTCACCTTTCTGAAGCATGATGTAATGGGGGGGTGTTATGTCTTTTGTCAAAGATCACCTGTTTTTGCTTGAACATTAAATGCCTCCAAATGGTATTTAATTCACTTCCCGGGATGAAGAAACCCTTTTTGACAACTCAGAGTGAGTAAATTGGCCATTTTCATGCACTTTTAACTGTTCCACAAATCTTGTGTTTAGGGCCCCTGGAAGAATGAAAATCACTTTAAACATGCTAATTTTAGCTCTTAAACTGATGATCTACCTACAAATGTGAACTGACGTTCAAAAATAAAACATTTGAAAACGGACCATTTTTCACCTTTCTGAAGCATGACGTAATGGGGGGGT
Source organism: Lissotriton helveticus (assembly GCF_964261635.1). Classification (NCBI taxonomy): domain Eukaryota; kingdom Metazoa; phylum Chordata; class Amphibia; order Caudata; family Salamandridae; genus Lissotriton; species Lissotriton helveticus. The sequence continues at coordinate 55,891 of NW_027612043.1, read as the reverse complement.
GTTATCTCTTTTGTCAAAAATCACCTGTTTTTGCTTGAACATTAAATGCCTCCCAATGGTATTTAATTCACTTCCCGGGATGAAGAAACACTTTTTGAGACCTCAGAGTGAGTAAATTGGCCATTTTCATGCACTTTTAACTGTTCCACAAATCTTGTGTTTAGGGCCCCTCGAAGCATGAAAATCATTTTAAACATGCTAATTTTAGCTCTTAAACTGATGATCTACCTATTAATGTGAACTGACGTTCAAAAATAAAACATTTGAAAACTGACCATTTTTCACCTTTCTGAAGCATGACGTAATGGGGGGGTGTTATCTCTTCTGTCAAAAATCACCTGTTTTTGCTTGAACATTAAATGCCTCCAAATGGTATTTAATTCACTTCCCGGGCCCCTGGAAGCATGAAAATCACTTTAAACATGCTAATTTTAGCTCTTAAACTGATGATCTACCTACAAATGTGAACTGACGTTCAAAAATAAAACATTTAAAAACTGACCATTTTTCACCTTTCTGAAGCATGATGTAATGGGGGGGTGTTATGTCTTTTGTCAAAGATCACCTGTTTTTGCTTGAACATTAAATGCCTCCAAATGGTATTTAATTCACTTCCCGGGATGAAGAAACCCTTTTTGACAACTCAGAGTGAGTAAATTGGCCATTTTCATGCACTTTTAACTGTTCCACAAATCTTGTGTTTAGGGCCCCTGGAAGAATGAAAATCACTTTAAACATGCTAATTTTAGCTCTTAAACTGATGATCTACCTACAAATGTGAACTGACGTTCAAAAATAAAACATTTGAAAACGGACCATTTTTCACCTTTCTGAAGCATGACGTAATGGGGGGGTGTTATCTCTTTTGTCAAAAATCACCTGTTTTTGCTTGAACATTAAATGCCTCCCAATGGTATTTAATTCACTTCCCGGGATGAAGAAACACTTTTTGAGACCTCAGAGTGAGTAAATTGGCCATTTTCATGCACTTTTAACTGTTCCACAAATCTTGTGTTTAGGGCCCCTCGAAGCATGAAAATCATTTTAAACATGCTAATTTTAGCTCTTAAACTGATGATCTACCTATTAATGTGAACTGACGTTCAAAAATAAAACATTTGAAAACTGACCATTTTTCACCTTTCTGAAGCATGACGTAATGGGGGGGTGTTATCTCTTCTGTCAAAAATCACCTGTTTTTGCTTGAACATTAAATGCCTCCAAATGGTATTTAATTCACTTCCCGGGCCCCTGGAAGCATGAAAATCACTTTAAACATGCTAATTTTAGCTCTTAAACTGATGATCTACCTACAAATGTGAACTGACGTTCAAAAATAAAACATTTAAAAACGGACCATTTTTCACCTTTCTGAAGCATGACGTAATGGGGGGTGTTATCTCTTTTGTCAAAAATCACCTGTTTTTGCTTGAACATTAAATGCCTCCAAATGGTATTTAATTCACTTCCCGGGAAGAAGAAACCCTTTTTGACACCTCAGAGTGAGTAAATTGGCCATTTTCATGCACTTTTAGCTGTTCCACAAATCTTGTGTTATGGGCCCCTGGAAGCATGAAAATCACTTTAAACATGCTAATTTTAGCTCTTAAACTGATGATCTACCTACAAATGTGAACTGACGTTCAAAAATAAAACATTTGAAAACGGACCATTTTTCACCTTTCTGAAGCATGACGTAATGGGGGGTGTTATCTCTTTTGTCAAAAATCACCTGTTTTTGCTTGAACATTAAATGCCTCCAAATGGTATTTAATTCACTTCCCGGGATGAAGAAACACTTTTTGAGACCTCAGAGTGAGTAAATTGGCCATTTTCATGCACTTTTAACTGTTCCACAAATCTTGTGTTTAGGGCCCCTGGAAGCATGAAAATCATTTTAAACATGCTAATTTTAGCTCTTAAACTGATGATCTACCTATTAATGTGAACTGACGTTCAAAAATAAAACATTTGAAAAAGGACAATTTTTCACCTTTCTGAAGCATGACGTAATGGGGGGGTGTTATCTCTTTTGTCAAAAATCACCTGTTTTTGCTTGAACATTAAATGCCTCCAAATGGTATTTAATTCACTTCCCGGGCCCCTGGAAGCATGAAAATCACTTTAAACATGCTAATTTTAGCTCTTAAACTGATGATCTACCTACAAATGTGAACTGACGTTCAAAAATAAAACATTTAAAAACGGACCATTTTTCACCTTTCTGAAGCATGACGTAATGGGGGGTGTTATCTCTTTTGTCAAAAATCACCTGTTTTTGCTTGAACATTAAATGCCTCCAAATGGTATTTAAATCACTTCCCGGGATGAAGAAACCCTTTTTGACACCTCAGAGTGAGTAAATTGGCCATTTTCATGCACTTTTAACTGTTCCACAAATCTTGTGTTATGGGCCAATGGAAGCATGAAAATCACTTTAAACATGCTAATTTTAGCTCTTAAACTGATGATCTACCTACAAATGTGAACTGACGTTCAAAAATAAAACATTTGAAAACGGACCATTTTTCACCTTTCTGAAGCATGACGTAATGGGGGGGTGTTATGTCTTTTGTAAAAAATCACCTGTTTTTGCTTGAACATTAAATGCCTCCAAATGGTATTTAATTCACTTGCCGGGCCCCTGGAAGCATGAAAATCACTTTAAACATGCTAATTTTTGCTCTTAAACTGATGGTCTATGAACAAATGTGAACTGACGTTCAAAAATAAAACATTTGAAAACTGACCATTTTTCACCTTTCTGAAGCATGACGTAATGGGGGGGTGTTATGTCTTTTGTCAAAGATCACCTGTTTTTGCTTGAACATTAAATGCCTCCAAATGGTATTTAATTCACTTCCCGGGATGAAGAAACCCTTTTTGACAACTCAGAGTGAGTAAATTGGCCATTTTCATGCACTTTTAACTGTTCTACAAATCTTGTGTTTAGGGCCCCTGGAAGCATGAAAATCACTTTAAACATGCTAATTTTAGCTCTTAAACTGATGATCTACCTACAAATGTGAACTGACGTTCAAAAATAAAACATTTGAAAACGGACCATTTTTCACCTTTCTGAAGCATGACGTAATGGGGGGGGTGTTATCTCTTTTGTCAAAAATCACCTGTTTTTGCTTGAACATTAAATGCCTCCAAATGGTATTTAATTCACTTCCCGGGATGAAGAAACACTTTTTGAGACCTCAGAGTGAGTAAATTGGCCATTTTCATGCACTTTTAACTGTTCCACAAATCTTGTGTTTAGGGCCCCTGGAAGCATGAAAATCATTTTAAACATGCTAATTTTAGCTCTTAAACTGATGATCTACCTATTAATGTGAACTGACGTTCAAAAATAAAACATTTGAAAAAGGACAATTTTTCACCTTTCTGAAGCATGACGTAATGGGGGGGTGTTATCTCTTTTGTCAAAAATCACCTGTTTTTGCTTGAACATTAAATGCCTCCAAATGGTATTTAATTCACTTCCCGGGCCCCTGGAAGCATGAAAATCACTTTAAACATGCTAATTTTAGCTCTTAAACTGATCATCTACCTACAAATGTGAACTGACGTTCAAAAATAAAACATTTAAAAACGGACCATTTTTCACCTTTCTGAAGCATGACGTAATGGGGGGTGTTATCTCTTTTGTCAAAAATCACCTGTTTTTGCTTGAACATTAAATGCCTCCAAATGGTATTTAATTCACTTCTCGGGATGAAGAAACCCTTTTTGACACCTCAGAGTGAGTAAATTGGCCATTTTCATGCACTTTTAACTGTTCCACAAATCTTGTGTTATGGGCCCCTGGAAGCATGAAAATCACTTTAAACATGCTAATTTTAGCTCTTAAACTGATGATCTACCTATTAATGTGAACTGACGTTAAAAAATAAAACATTTGAAAAAGGACAATTTTTCACCTTTCTGAAGCATGACGTAATGGGGGGGTGTTATCTCTTTTGTCAAAAATCACCTGTTTTTGCTTGAACATTAAATGCCTCCAAATGGTATTTAATTCACTTCCCGGGCCCCTGGAAGCATGAAAATCACTTTAAACATGCTAATTTTAGCTCTTAAACTGATGATCTACCTACAAATGTGAACTGACGTTCAAAAATAAAACATTTGAAAACGGACCATTTTTCACCTTTCTGAAGCATGACGTAATGGGGGGGTGTTATCTCTTTTGTCAAAAATCACCTGTTTTTACTTGAACATTAAATGCCTCCAAATGGTATTTAATTCACTTCCCAGGCCCCTGGAAGCATAAAAATCACTTTAAACATGCTAATTTTAGCTCTTAAACTGATGATCTACCCACAAATGTGAACTGACGTTCAAAAATAAAACATTTGAAAACGGACCATTTTTCACCTTTCTGAAGCATGACGTAATGGGGGGTGTTATCTCTTTTATCAAAAATCACCTGTTTTTGCTTGAACATTAAATGTCTCCAAATGGTATTTAGTTCACTTCCCGGGATGAAGAAACCATTTTTGACACCTCAGAGTGAGTAAATTGTCCATTTTCATGCACTTTTAACTGTTCCACAAATCTTGCGTTTAGGGCCCCTGGAAGCATGAAAATCACTTTAAACATGCTAATTTTAGCTCTTAAACTGATGATCCACCTACAAATGTGAACTGACGTTCAAAAATAAAACATTTGAAAACAGACCATTTTTCACCTTTCTGAAGCATGACGTAATGGGGGGGTGTTATCTCTTTTGTCAAAAATCACCTGTTTTTGCATGAACATTAAATGCCTCCAAATGGTATTTAATTCACTTCCCGGGCCCCTGGAAGCATGAAAATCACTTTAAACATGCTAATTTTAGCTCTTAAACTGATGATCTACCTACAAATGTGAACTGACGTTCAAAAATAAAACATTTGAAAACGGACCATTTTTCACCTTTCTGAAGCATGACGTAATGGGGGGGTGTTATCTCTTTTGTCAAAAATCACCTGTTTTTGCTTGAACATTAAATGCCTCCAAATGGTATTTAATTCACTTCCCGGGCCCCTGGAAGCATGAAAATCACTTTAAACATGCTAATTTTAGCTCTTAAACTGATGATCTACCTACAAATGTGAACTGACGTTCAAAAATAAAACATTTGAAAACGGACCATTTTTCACCTTTCTGAAGCATGACGTAATGGGGGGTGTTATCTCTTTTGTCAAAAATCACCTGTTTTTGCTTGAACATTAAATGCCTCCAAATGGTATTTAATTCACTTCCCGGGATGAAGAAACACTTTTTGAGACCTCAGAGTGAGTAAATTGGCCATTTTCATGCACTTTTAACTGTTCCACAAATCTTGTGTTTAGGGCCCCTGGAAGCATGAAAATCACTTTAAACATGCTAATTTTAGCTCTTAAACTGATGATCTACCTACAAATGTGAACTGACGTTCAAAAATAAAACATTTAAAAACTGACCATTTTTCACCTTTCTGAAGCATGACGTAATGGGGGGGTGTTATCTCTTTTGTCAAAAATCACCTGTTTTTGCTTGAACATTAAATGCCTCCAAATGGTATTTAATTCACTTCCCGGGCCCCTGGAAGCATGAAAATCACTTTAAACATGCTAATTTTAGCTCTTAAACTGAAGATCTACCTACAAATGTGAACTGACGTTCAAAAATAAAACATTTGAAAACGGACCATTTTTCACCTTTCTGAAGCATGACGTAATGGGGGGGTGTTATCTCTTTTGTCAAAAATCACCTGTTTTTGCTTGAACATTAAATGCCTCCAAATGGTATTTAATTCACTTCCCGGGATGAAGAAACCCTTTTTGACACCTCAGAGTGAGTAAATTGGCCATTTTCATGCACTTTTAACTGTTCCACAAATCTTGCGTTTAGGGCCCCTGGAAGCATGAAAATCACTTTAAACATGCTTATTTTAGCTCTTAAACTGATGATCTACCTACAAATGTGAACTGACGTTCAAAAATAAAACATTTGAAAACTGACCATTTTTCACCTTTCTGAAGCATGACGTAATGGGGGGGTGTTATCTCTTTTGTCAAAAATCACCTGTTTTTGCTTGAACATTAAATGCCTCCAAATGGTATTTAATTCACTTCCCGGGCCCCTGGAAGCATGAAAATCACTTTAAACATGCTAATTTTAGCTCTTAAACTGATGATCTACCTACAAATGTGAACTGACGTTCAAAAATAAAACATTTGAAAATGGACCATTTTTCACCTTTCTGAAGCATGACGTAATGGGGGGGTGTTATCTCTTTTGTCAAAAATCACCTGTTTTTGCTTGAACATTAAATGCCTCCAAATGGTATTTAATTCACTTCCCGGGATGAAGAAACCCTTTTTGACACCTCAGAGTGAGTAAATTGGGCATTTTCATGCACTTTTAACCGTTCCACAAATCTTGCGTTTAGGGCCCTGGAAGCATGAAAATCACTTTAAACATGCTAATTTTAGCTCTTAAACTGATGATCTACCTACAAATGTGAACTGACGTTCAAAAATAAAACATTTGAAAACGGACCATTTTTCACCTTTCTGAAGCATGACGTAATGGGGGGGGTGTTATCTCTTTTGTCAAAAATCACCTGTTTTTGCTTGAACATTAAATGCCTCCAAATGGTATTTAATTCACTTCCCGGGCCCCTGGAAGCATGAAAATCACTTTAAACATGCTAATTTTAGCTCTTAAACTGATCATCTACCTACAAATGTGAACTGACGTTCAAAAATAAAACATTTGAAAACGGACCATTTTTCACCTTTCTGAAGCATGACGTAATGGGGGGGTGTTATCTCTTTTGTCAAAAATCACCTGTTTTTGCTTGAACATTAAATGCCTCCAAATGGTATTTAATTCACTTCCCGGGCCCCTGGAAGCATGAAAATCACTTTAAACATGCTAATTTTAGCTCTTAAACTGATGATCTACCTACAAATGTGAACTGACGTTCAAAAATAAAACATTTGAAAACGGACCATTTTTCACCTTTCTGAAGCATGACGTAATGGGGGGGGTGTTATCTCTTTTGTCAAAAATCACCTGTTTTTGCTTGAACATTAAATGCCTCCAAATGGTATTTAATTCACTTCCCGGGCCCCTGGAAGCATGAAAATCACTTTAAACATGCTAATTTTAGCTCTTAAACTGATGATCTACCTACAAATGTGAACTGACGTTCAAAAATAAAACATTTGAAAACGGACCATTTTTCACCTTTCTGAAGCATGACGTAATGGGGGGGGTGTTATCTCTTTTGTCAAAAATCACCTGTTTTTGCTTGAACATTAAATGCCTCCAAATGGTATTTAATTCACTTCCCGGGCCCCTGGAAGCATGAAAATCACTTTAAACATGCTAATTTTAGCTCTTAAACTGATCATCTACCTACAAATGTGAACTGACGTTCAAAAATAAAACATTTGAAAACGGACCATTTTTCACCTTTCTGAAGCATGACGTAATGGGGGGGTGTTATCTCTTTTGTCAAAAATCACCTGTTTTTGCTTGAACATTAAATGCCTCCAAATGGCATTTAATTCACTTCCCGGGCCCCTGGAAGCATGAAAATCACTTTAAACATGCTAATTTTAGCTCTTAAACTGATGATCTACCTACAAATGTGAACTGACGTTCAAAAATAAAACATTTGAAAACGGACCATTTTTCACCTTTCTGAAGCATGACGTAATAGGGGGGGTGTTATCTCTTTTGTAAAAAATCACCTGTTTTTGCTTGAACATTAAATGCCTCCAAATGGTATTTAATTCACTTCCCGGGCCCCTGGAAGCATGAAAATCACTTTAAACATGCTAATTTTAGCTCTTAAACTGATGATCTACCTACAAAAGTGAACTGACGTTCAAAAATCAAACATTTGAAAACGGACCATTTTTCACCTTTCTGAAGCATGACGTAATGGGGGGGTGTTATCTCTTTTGTCAAAAATCACCTGTTTTTGCTTGAACATTAAATGCCTCTAAATGGTATTTAATTCACTTCCCGGGATCAAGAAACACTTTTTGAGACCTCAGAGTGAGTAAATTGGCCATTTTCATGCACTTTTAACTGTTCCACAAATCTAGTGTTTAGGGCCCCTGGAAGCATGAAAATCACTTTAAACATGCTAATTTTAGCTCTTAAACTGATGATCTACCTACAAATGTATGTGAACTGACGTTAAAAAATAAAACATTTGAAAACAGACCATTTTTCACCTTTCTGAAGCATGACGTAATGGGGAGGTGTTATCTCTTTTGTCAAAAATCACCTGTTTTTGCTTGAACATTAAATGCCTCCAAATGGTATTTAATTCACTTCCCGGGCCCCTGGAAGCATGAAAATCACTTTAAACATGCACATTTTAGCTCTTAAACTGATGATCTACCTACAAATGTGAACTGACGTTCAAAAATAAAACATTTGAAAACGGACCTTTTTTCACCTTTCTGAAGCATGACGTAATGGGGGGTGTTATCTCTTTTGTCAAAAATCACCTGTTTTTGCTTGAACATTAAATGCTTCCAAAAGGTATTTAATTCACTTCCCGGGATGAAGAAACACTTTTTGAGACCTCAGAGTGAGTAAATTGGCCATTTTCATGCACTTTTAACTGTTCCACAAATCTTGTGTTTAGGGCCCCTGGAAGCATGAAAATCACTTTAAACATGCTAATTTTAGCTCTTAAACTGATGATCTACCTACAAATGTGAACTGACGTTCAAAAATAAAACATTTGAAAACGGACCATTTTTTCACCTTTCTGAAGCATGACGTAATGGGGGGGGGTGTTATCTCTTTTGTCAAAAAAATCACATGTTTTTGCTTGAACATTAAATGCCTCCAAATGGTATTTAATTCACTTCCCGGGCCCCTGGAAGCATGAAAATCACTTTAAACATGCTAATTTTAGCTCTTAAACTGATTATCTACCTACAAATGTGAACTGACGTTCAAAAATAAAACATTTGAAAACGGACCATTTTTCACCTTTCTGAAGCATGACGTAATGGGGGGGTGTTATCTCTTTTGTCAAAAATCACCTGTTTTTGCTTGAACATTAAATGCCTCCAAATGGTATTTAATTCACTTCCCGGGATGAAGAAACACTTTTTGAGACCTCAGAGTGAGTAAATTGGCCATTTTCATGCACTTTTAACTGTTCCACAAATCTTGTGTTTAGGGCCCCTGGAAGCATGAAAATCACTTTAAACATGCTAATTTTAGCTCTTAAACTGATGATCTACCTACAAATGTGAACTGACGTTCAAAAATAAAACATTTGAAAACGGACCATTTTTCACCTTTCTGAAGCATGACGTAATGGGGGGTGTTATCTCTTTTGTCAAAAATCACCTGTTTTTGCTTGAACATTAAATGCCTCCCAATGGTATTTAATTCACTTCCCGGGATGAAGAAACGCTTTTTGAGACCTCAGAGTGAGTAAATTGGCCATTTTCATGCACTTTTAACTGTTCCACAAATCTTGTGTTTAGGGCCCCTCGAAGCATGAAAATCATTTTAAACATGCTAATTTTAGCTCTTAAACTGATGATCTACCTATTAATGTGAACTGACGTTCAAAAATAAAACATTTGAAAACTGGCCATTTTTCACCTTTCTGAAGCATGACGTAATGGGGGGGGTGTTATCTCTTCTGTCAAAAATCACCTGTTTTTGCTTGAACATTAAATGCCTCCAAATGGTATTTAATTCACTTCCCGGGCCCCTGGAAGCATGAAAATCACTTTAAACATGCTAATTTTAGCTCTTAAACTGATGATCTACCTACAAATGTGAACTGACGTTCAAAAATAAAACATTTAAAAACGGACCATTTTTCACCTTTCTGAAGCATGACGTAATGGGGGGTGTTATCTCTTTTGTCAAAAATCACCTGTTTTTGCTTGAACATTAAATGCCTCCAAATGGTATTTAATTCACTTCCCGGGAAGAAGAAACCCTTTTTGACACCTCAGAGTGAGTAAATTGGCCATTTTCATGCACTTTTAACTGTTCCACAAATCTTGTGTTATGGGCCCCTGGAAGCATGAAAATCACTTTAAACATGCTAATTTTAGCTCTTAAACTGATGATCTACCTACAAATGTGAACTGACGTTCAAAAATAAAACATTTGAAAACGGACCATTTTTCACCTTTCTGAAGCATGACGTAATGGGGGGGTGTTATCTCTTTTGTCAAAAATCACCTGTTTTTGCTTGAACATTAAATGCCTCCAAATGGTATTTAATTCACTTCCCGGGATGAAGAAACACTTTTTGAGACCTCAGAGTGAGTAAATTGGCCATTTTCATGCACTTTTAACTGTTCCACAAATCTTGTGTTTAGGGCCCCTGGAAGCATGAAAATCATTTTAAACATGCTAATTTTAGCTCTTAAACTGATGATCTACCTATTAATGTGAACTGACGTTCAAAAATAAAACATTTGAAAAAGGACAATTTTTCACCTTTCTGAAGCATGACGTAATGGGGGGGGTGTTATCTCTTTTGTCAAAAATCACCTGTTTTTGCTTGAACATTAAATGCCTCCAAATGGTATTTAATTCACTTCCCGGGCCCCTGGAAGCATGAAAATCACTTTAAACATGCTAATTTTAGCTCTTAAACTGATGATCTACCTACAAATGTGAACTGACGTTCAAAAATAAAACATTTAAAAACGGACCATTTTTCACCTTTCTGAAGCATGACGTAATGGGGGGTGTTATCTCTTTTGTCAAAAATCACCTGTTTTTGCTTGAACATTAAATGCCTCCAAATGGTATTTAATTCACTTCCCGGGATGAAGAAACACTTTTTGAGACCTCAGAGTGAGTAAATTGGCCATTTTCATGCACTTTTAACTGTTCCACAAATCTTGTGTTTAGGGCCCCTCGAAGCATGAAAATCATTTTAAACATGCTAATTTTAGCTCTTAAACTGATGATCTACCTATTAATGTGAACTGACGTTCAAAAATAAAACATTTGAAAACTGACCATTTTTCACCTTTCTGAAGCATGACGTAATGGGGGGGTGTTATCTCTTCTGTCAAAAATCACCTGTTTTTGCTTGAACATTAAATGCCTCCAAATGGTATTTAATTCACTTCCCGGGCCCCTGGAAGCATGAAAATCACTTTAAACATGCTAATTTTAGCTCTTAAACTGATGATCTACCTACAAATGTGAACTGACGTTCAAAAATAAAACATTTAAAAACGGACCATTTTTCACCTTTCTGAAGCATGACGTAATGGGGGGTGTTATCTCTTTTGTCAAAAATCACCTGTTTTTGCTTGAACATTAAATGCCTCCAAATGGTATTTAATTCACTTCCCGGGAAGAAGAAACCCTTTTTGACACCTCAGAGTGAGTAAATTGGCCATTTTCATGCACTTTTAACTGTTCCACAAATCTTGTGTTATGGGCCCCTGGAAGCATGAAAATCACTTTAAACATGCTAATTTTAGCTCTTAAACTGATGATCTACCTACAAATGTGAACTGACGTTCAAAAATAAAACATTTGAAAACGGACCATTTTTCACCTTTCTGAAGCATGACGTAATGGGGGGGTGTTATCTCTTTTGTCAAAAATCACCTGTTTTTGCTTGAACATTAAATGCCTCCAAATGGTATTTAATTCACTTCCCGGGATGAAGAAACACTTTTTGAGACCTCAGAGTGAGTAAATTGGCCATTTTCATGCACTTTTAACTGTTCCACAAATCTTGTGTTTAGGGCCCCTGGAAGCATGAAAATCATTTTAAACATGCTAATTTTAGCTCTTAAACTGATGATCTACCTATTAATGTGAACTGACGTTCAAAAATAAAACATTTGAAAAAGGACAATTTTTCACCTTTCTGAAGCATGACGTAATGGGGGGGTGTTATCTCTTTTGTCAAAAATCACCTGTTTTTGCTTGAACATTAAATGCCTCCAAATGGTATTTAATTCACTTCCCGGGCCCCTGGAAGCATGAAAATCACTTTAAACATGCTAATTTTAGCTCTTAAACTGATGATCTACCTACAAATGTGAACTGACGTTCAAAAATAAAACATTTAAAAACGGACCATTTTTCACCTTTCTGAAGCATGACGTAATGGGGGTGTTATCTCTTTTGTCAAAAATCACCTGTTTTTGCTTGAACATTAAATGCCTCCAAATGGTATTTAAATCACTTCCCGGGATGAAGAAACCCTTTTTGACACCTCAGAGTGAGTAAATTGGCCATTTTCATGCACTTTTAACTGTTCCACAAATCTTGTGTTATGGGCCAATGGAAGCATGAAAATCACTTTAAACATGCTAATTTTAGCTCTTAAACTGATGATCTACCTACAAATGTGAACTGACGTTCAAAAATAAAACATTTGAAAACGGACCATTTTTCACCTTTCTGAAGCATGACGTAATGGGGGGGTGTTATGTCTTTTGTAAAAAATCACCTGTTTTTGCTTGAACATTAAATGCCTCCAAATGGTATTTAATTCACTTGCCGGGCCCCTGGAAGCATGAAAATCACTTTAAACATGCTAATTTTAGCTCTTAAACTGATGGTCTATGAACAAATGTGAACTGACGTTCAAAAATAAAACATTTGAAAACTGACCATTTTTCACCTTTCTGAAGCATGACGTAATGGGGGGGTGTTATGTCTTTTGTCAAAGATCACCTGTTTTTGCTTGAACATTAAATGCCTCCAAATGGTATTTAATTCACTTCCCGGGATGAAGAAACCCTTTTTGACAACTCAGAGTGAGTAAATTGGCCATTTTCATGCACTTTTAACTGTTCTACAAATCTTGTGTTTAGGGCCCCTGGAAGCATGAAAATCACTTTAAACATGCTAATTTTAGCTCTTAAACTGATGATCTACCTACAAATGTGAACTGACGTTCAAAAATAAAACATTTGAAAACGGACCATTTTTCACCTTTCTGAAGCATGACGTAATGGGGGGGTGTTATCTCTTTTGTCAAAAATCACCTGTTTTTGCTTGAACATTAAATGCCTCCAAATGGTATTTAATTCACTTCCCGGGCCCCTGGAAGCATGAAAATCACTTTAAACATGCTAATTTTAGCTCTTAAACTGATGATCTACCTACAAATGTGAACTGACGTTCAAAAATAAAACATTTAAAAACGGACCATTTTTCACCTTTCTGAAGCATGACGTAATGGGGGGTGTTATCTCTTTTGGCAAATATCACCTGTTTTTGCTTGAACATTAAATGCCTCCAAATGGTATTTAATTCACTTCCCGGGATGAAGAAACCCTTTTTGACACCTCAGAGTGAGTAAATTGGCCATTTTCATGCACTTTTAACTGTTCCACAAATCTTGTGTTATGGGCCAATGGAAGCATGAAAATCACTTTAAACATGCTAATTTTAGCTCTTAAACTGATGATCTATCTACAAATGTGAACTGACGTTCAAAAATAAAACATTTGAAAACGGACCATTTTTCACCTTTCTGAAGCATGACGTAATGGGGGGTGTTATCTCTTTTGTCAAAAATCACCTGTTTTTGCTTGAACATTAAATGCCTCCAAATGGTATTTAATTCACTTCCCGGGATGAAGAAACACTTTTTGAGACCTCAGAGTGAGTAAATTGGCCATTTTCATGCACTTTTAACTGTTCCACAAATCTTGTGTTTAGGGCCCCTGGAAGCATGAAAATCACTTTAAACATGCTAACTTTAGCTCTTAAACTGATGATCTACCTACAAATGTGAACTGACGTTCAAAAATAAAACATTTGAAAACGGACCATTTTTCACCTTTCTGAAGCATGACGTAATGGGGGGGTGTTATCTCTTTTGTCAAAAATCACCTGTTTTTGCTTGAACATTAAATGCCTCCAAATGGTATTTAATTCACTTCCTGGGCCCCTGGAAGCATGAAAATCACTTTAAACATGCTAATTTTAGCTCTTAAACTGATGATCTACCTACAAATGTGAACTGACGTTCAAAAATAAAACATTTGAAAACGGACCATTTTTCACCTTTCTGAAGCATGACGTAATGGGGGGGTGTTATCTCTTTTGTCAAAAATCACCTGATTTTGCTTGAACATTAAATGCCTCCAAATGGTATTTAATTCACTTCCCGGGCCTCAGGAAGCATGAAATTCACTTTAAACATGCTAATTTTAGCTCTTAAACTGATGATCTACCTACAAATGTGAACTGACGTTCAAAAATAAAACATTTGAAAATGGACCATTTTTCACCTTTCTGAAGCATGACATAATGGGGGGTGTTATCTCTTTTGTCAAAAATCACCTGTTTTTGCTTGAACATTAAATGCCTCCAAATGGTTTTTAATTCACTTCCCGGGCCCCTGGAAGCATGAAAATCACTTTAAACATGCTAATTTTAGCTCTTAAACTGATGATCTACCTACAAATGTGAACTGACGTTCAAAAATAAAACATTTGAAAACGGACCATTTTTCACCTTTCTGAAGCATGACGTAATGGGGGGTTGTTATCTCTTTTGTCAAAAATCACCTGTTTTTGCTTGAACATTAAATGCCTCCAAATGGTATTTAATTCACTTCCCGGGATGAAGAAACACTTTTTGAGACCTCAGAGTGAGTAAATTGGCCATTTTCATGCACTTTTAACTGTTCCACAAATCTTGTGTTTAGGGCCCCTGGAAGCATGAAAATCATTTTAAACATGCTAATTTTAGCTCTTAAACTGATGATCTACCTATTAATGTGAACTGACGTTCAAAAATAAAACATTTGAAAAAGGACAATTTTTCACCTTTCTGAAGCATGACGTAATGGGGGGGTGTTATCTCTTTTGTCAAAAATCACCTGTTTTTGCTTGAACATTAAATGCCTCCAAATGGTATTTAATTCACTTCCCGGTCCCCTGGAAGCATGAAAATCACTTTAAACATGCTAATTTTAGCTCTTAAACTGATGATCTACCTACAAATGTGAACTGACGTTCAAAAATAAAACATTTAAAAACAGACCATTTTTCACCTTTCTGAAGCATGACGTAATGGGGGGTGTTATCTCTTTTGTCAAAAATCACCTGTTTTTGCTTGAACATTAAATGCCTCCAAATGGTATTTAATTCACTTCCCGGGATGAAGAAACCCTTTTTGACACCTCAGAGTGAGTAAATTGGCCATTTTCATGCACTTTTAACTGTTCCACAAATCTTGTGTTATGGGCCCCTGGAAGCATGAAAATCACTTTAAACATGCTAATTTTAGCTCTTAAACTGATGATCTACCTACAAATGTGAAATGACGTTTAAAAATAAAACATTTGAAAACGGACCATTTTTCACCTTTCTGAAGCATGACGTAATGGGGGGGGTGTTATCTCTTTTGTCAAAAATCACCTGTTTTTGCTTGAACATTAAATGCCTCCAAATGGTATTTAATTCACTTCCCGGGATGAAGAATCACTTTTTGAGACCTCAGAGTGAGTAAATTGGCCATTTTCATGCACTTTTAACTGTTCCACAAATCTTGTGTTTAGGGCCCCTGGAAGCATGAAAATCATTTTAAACATGCTAATTTTAGCTCTTAAACTGATGATCTACCTATTAATGTAAACTGACGTTCAAAAATAAAACATTTGAAAAAGGACAATTTTTCACCTTTCTGAAGCATGACGTAATGGGGGGGTGTTATCTCTTTTGTCAAAAATCACCTGTTTTTGCTTGAACATTAAATGCCTCCAAATGGTATTTAATTCACTTCCCGGGCCCCTGGAAGCATGAAAATCACTTTAAACATGCTAATTTTAGCTCTTAAACTGATGATCTACCTACAAATGTGAACTGACGTTCAAAAATAAAACATTTAAAAACGGACCATTTTTCACCTTTCTGAAGCATGACGTAATGGGGGGTGTTATCTCTTTTGTCAAAAATCACCTGTTTTTGCTTGAACATTAAATGCCTCCAAATGGTATTTAATTCACTTCCCGGGATGAAGAAACCCTTTTTGACACCTCAGAGTGAGTAAATTGGCCATTTTCATGCACTTTTAACTGTTCCACAAATCTTGTGTTATGGGCCAATGGAAGCATGAAAATCACTTTAAACATGCTAATTTTAGCTCTTAAACTGATGATCTACCTACAAATGTGAACTGACGTTCAAAAATAAAACATTTGAAAACGGACCATTTTTCACCTTTCTGAAGCCTGACGTAATGGGGGGGGTGTTATGTCTTTTGTAAAAAATCACCTGTTTTTGCTTGAACATTAAATGCCTCCAAATGGTATTTAATTCACTTGCCGGGCCCCTGGAAGCATGAAAATTACTTTAAACATGCTAATTTTAGCTCTTAAACTGATGGTCTATGTACAAATGTGAACTGACGTTCAAAAATAAAACATTTGAAAACTGACCATTTTTCACCTTTCTGAAGCATGACGTAATGGGGGGTGTTATGTCTTTTGTCAAAGATCACCTGTTTTTGCTTGAACATTAAATGCCTCCAAATGGTATTTAATTCACTTCCCGGGATGAAGAAACCCTTTTTGACAACTCAGAGTGAGTAAATTGGCCATTTTCATGCACTTTTAACTGTTCCACAAATCTTGTGTTTAGGGCCCCTGGAAGCATGAAAATCACTTTAAACATGCTAATTTTAGCTCTTAAACTGATGATCTACCTACAAATGTGAACTGACGTTCAAAAATAAAACATTTGAAAACGGACCATTTTTCACCTTTCTGAAGCATGACGTAATGGGGGGGGTGTTATCTCTTTTGTCAAAAATCACCTGTTTTTGCTTGAACATTAAATGCCTCCAAATGGTATTTAATCCACTTCCCGGGATGAAGAAACACTTTTTGAGACCTCAGAGTGAGTAAATTGGCCATTTTCATGCACTTTTAACTGTTCCACAAATCTTGTGTTTAGGGCCCCTGGAAGCATGAAAATCATTTTAAACATGCTAATTTTAGCTCTTAAACTGATGATCTACCTATTAATGTGAACTGACGTTCAAAAATAAAACATTTGAAAAAGGACAATTTTTCACCTTTCTGAAGCATGACGTAATGGGGGGGTGTTATCTCTTTTGTCAAAAATCACCTGTTTTTGCTTGAACATTAAATGCCTCCAAATGGTATTTAATTCACTTCCCGGGATGAAGAAACACTTTTTGAGACCTCAGAGTGAGTAAATTGGCCATTTTCATGCACTTTTAACTGTTCCACAAATCTTGTGTTTAGGGCCCCTGGAAGCATGAAAATCATTTTAAACATGCTAATTTTAGCTCTTAAACTGATGATCTACCTATTAATGTGAACTGACGTTCAAAAATAAAACATTTGAAAAAGGACAATTTTTCACCTTTCTGAAGCATGACGTAATGGGGGGGTGTTATCTCTTTTGTCAAAAATCACCTGTTTTTGCTTGAACATTAAATGCCTCCAAATGGTATTTAATTCACTTCCCGGTCCCCTGGAAGCATGAAAATCACTTTAAACATGCTAATTTTAGCTCTTAAACTGATGATCTACCTACAAATGTGAACTGACGTTCAAAAATAAAACATTTAAAAACAGACCATTTTTCACCTTTCTGAAGCATGACGTAATGGGGGGTGTTATCTCTTTTGTCAAAAATCACCTGTTTTTGCTTGAACATTAAATGCCTCCAAATGGTATTTAATTCACTTCCCGGGATGAAGAAACCCTTTTTGACACCTCAGAGTGAGTAAATTGGCCATTTTCATGCACTTTTAACTGTTCCACAAATCTTGTGTTATGGGCCCCTGGAAGCATGAAAATCACTTTAAACATGCTAATTTTAGCTCTTAAACTGATGATCTACCTACAAATGTGAAATGACGTTTAAAAATAAAACATTTGAAAACGGACCATTTTTCACCTTTCTGAAGCATGACGTAATGGGGGGGGTGTTATCTCTTTTGTCAAAAATCACCTGTTTTTGCTTGAACATTAAATGCCTCCAAATGGTATTTAATTCACTTCCCGGGATGAAGAATCACTTTTTGAGACCTCAGAGTGAGTAAATTGGCCATTTTCATGCACTTTTAACTGTTCCACAAATCTTGTGTTTAGGGCCCCTGGAAGCATGAAAATCATTTTAAACATGCTAATTTTAGCTCTTAAACTGATGATCTACCTATTAATGTAAACTGACGTTCAAAAATAAAACATTTGAAAAAGGACAATTTTTCACCTTTCTGAAGCATGACGTAATGGGGGGGTGTTATCTCTTTTGTCAAAAATCACCTGTTTTTGCTTGAACATTAAATGCCTCCAAATGGTATTTAATTCACTTCCCGGGCCCCTGGAAGCATGAAAATCACTTTAAACATGCTAATTTTAGCTCTTAAACTGATGATCTACCTACAAATGTGAACTGACGTTCAAAAATAAAACATTTAAAAACGGACCATTTTTCACCTTTCTGAAGCATGACGTAATGGGGGGTGTTATCTCTTTTGTCAAAAATCACCTGTTTTTGCTTGAACATTAAATGCCTCCAAATGGTATTTAATTCACTTCCCGGGATGAAGAAACCCTTTTTGACACCTCAGAGTGAGTAAATTGGCCATTTTCATGCACTTTTAACTGTTCCACAAATCTTGTGTTATGGGCCAATGGAAGCATGAAAATCACTTTAAACATGCTAATTTTAGCTCTTAAACTGATGATCTACCTACAAATGTGAACTGACGTTCAAAAATAAAACATTTGAAAACGGACCATTTTTCACCTTTCTGAAGCCTGACGTAATGGGGGGGGTGTTATGTCTTTTGTAAAAAATCACCTGTTTTTGCTTGAACATTAAATGCCTCCAAATGGTATTTAATTCACTTGCCGGGCCCCTGGAAGCATGAAAATTACTTTAAACATGCTAATTTTAGCTCTTAAACTGATGGTCTATGTACAAATGTGAACTGACGTTCAAAAATAAAACATTTGAAAACTGACCATTTTTCACCTTTCTGAAGCATGACGTAATGGGGGGTGTTATGTCTTTTGTCAAAGATCACCTGTTTTTGCTTGAACATTAAATGCCTCCAAATGGTATTTAATTCACTTCCCGGGATGAAGAAACCCTTTTTGACAACTCAGAGTGAGTAAATTGGCCATTTTCATGCACTTTTAACTGTTCCACAAATCTTGTGTTTAGGGCCCCTGGAAGCATGAAAATCACTTTAAACATGCTAATTTTAGCTCTTAAACTGATGATCTACCTACAAATGTGAACTGACGTTCAAAAATAAAACATTTGAAAACGGACCATTTTTCACCTTTCTGAAGCATGACGTAATGGGGGGGGTGTTATCTCTTTTGTCAAAAATCACCTGTTTTTGCTTGAACATTAAATGCCTCCAAATGGTATTTAATCCACTTCCCGGGATGAAGAAACACTTTTTGAGACCTCAGAGTGAGTAAATTGGCCATTTTCATGCACTTTTAACTGTTCCACAAATCTTGTGTTTAGGGCCCCTGGAAGCATGAAAATCATTTTAAACATGCTAATTTTAGCTCTTAAACTGATGATCTACCTATTAATGTGAACTGACGTTCAAAAATAAAACATTTGAAAAAGGACAATTTTTCACCTTTCTGAAGCATGACGTAATGGGGGGGTGTTATCTCTTTTGTCAAAAATCACCTGTTTTTGCTTGAACATTAAATGCCTCCAAATGGTATTTAATTCACTTCCCGGGCCCCTGGAAGCATGAAAATCACTTTAAACATGCTAATTTTAGCTCTTAAACTGATGATCTACCTACAAATGTGAACTGACGTTCAAAAATAAAACATTTAAAAACGGACCATTTTTCACCTTTCTGAAGCTGACGTAATGGGGGGTGTTATCTCTTTTGTCAAAAATCACCTGTTTTTGCTTGAACAATAAATGCCTCCAAATGGTATTTAATTCACTTCCCGGGATGAAGAAACCCTTTTTGACACCTCAGAGTGAGTAAATTGGCCATTTTCATGTACTTTTAACTGTTCCACAAATCTTGTGTTATGGGCCCCTGGAAGCATGAAAATCACTTTAAACATGCTAATTTTAGCTCTTAAACTGATGTTCTACCTACAAATGTGAACTGACGTTCAAAAATAAAACATTTGAAAACGGACCATTTTTCACCTTTCTGAAGCATGACGTAATGCGGGGGTGTTATCTCTTTTGTCAAAAATCACCTGTTTTTGCTTGAACATTAAATGCCTCCAAATGGTATTTAATTCACTTCCCGGGATGAAGAAACACTTTTTGAGACCTCAGAGTGAGTAAATTGGCCATTTTCATGCACTTTTAACTGTACCACAAATCTTGTGTTTAGGGCCCCTGGAAGCATGAAAATCATTTTAAACATGCTAATTTTAGCTCTTAAACTGATGATCTACCTATTAATGTGAACTGACGTTCAAAAATAAAACATTTGAAAAAGGACAATTTTTCACCTTTCTGAAGCATGACGTAATGGGGGGGTGTTATCTCTTTTGTCAAAAATCACCTGTTTTTGCTTGAACATGAAATGCCTCCAAATGGTATTTAATTCACTTCCCGGGCCCCTGGAAGCATGAAAATCACTTTAAACATGCTAATTTTAGCTCTTAAACTGATGATCTACCTACAAATGTGAACTGACGTTCAAAAATAAAACATTTAAAAACGGACCATTTTTCACCTTTCTGAAGCATGACGTAATGGGGGGGTGTTATCTCTTTTGTCAAAAATCACCTGTTTTTGCTTGAACATTAAATGCCTCCAAATGGTATTTAATTCACTTCCCGGGATGAAGAAACACTTTTTGAGACCTCAGAGTGAGTAAATTGGCCATTTTCATGCACTTTTAACTGTTCCACAAATCTTGTGTTTAGGGCCCCTGGAAGCATGAAAATCACTTTAAACATGCACATTTTAGCTCTTAAACTGATGATCTACCTACAAATGTGAACTGACGTTCAAAAATAAAACATTTGAAAACGGACCATTTTTCACCTTTCTGAAGCATGACGTAATGGGGGGGTGTTATCTCTTTTGTCAAAAATCACCTGTTTTTGCTTGAACATTAAATGCCTCCAAATGGTATTTAATTCACTTCCCGGGATGAAGAAACCCTTTTTGACACCTCAGAGTGAGTAAATTGGCCATTTTCATGCACTTTTAACTGTTCCACAAATCTTGTGTTATGGGCCAATGGAAGCATGAAAATCACTTTAAACATGCTAATTTTAGCTCTTAAACTGATGATCTACCTACAAATGTGAACTGACGTTCAAAAATAAAACATTTAAAAACGGACCATTTTTCACCTTTCTGAAGCATGACGTAATGGGGGGTGTTATCTCTTTTGTCAAAAATCACCTGTTTTTGCTTGAACATTAAATGCCTCCAAATGGTATTTAAATCACTTCCCGGGATGAAGAAACCCTTTTTGACACCTCAGAGTGAGTAAATTGGCCATTTTCATGCACTTTTAACTGTTCCACAAATCTTGTGTTATGGGCCAATGGAAGCATGAAAATCACTTTAAACATGCTAATTTTAGCTCTTAAACTGATGGTCTATGAACAAATGTGAACTGACGTTCAAAAATAAAACATTTGAAAACTGACCATTTTTCACCTTTCTGAAGCATGACGTAATGGGGGGGTGTTATGTCTTTTGTCAAAGATCACCTGTTTTTGCTTGAACATTAAATGCCTCCAAATGGTATTTAATTCACTTCCCGGGATGAAGAAACCCTTTTTGACAACTCAGAGTGAGTAAATTGGCCATTTTCATGCACTTTTAACTGTTCTACAAATCTTGTGTTTAGGGCCCCTGGAAGCATGAAAATCACTTTAAACATGCTAATTTTAGCTCTTAAACTGATGATCTACCTACAAATGTGAACTGACGTTCAAAAATAAAACATTTGAAAACGGACCATTTTTCACCTTTCTGAAGCATGACGTAATGGGGGGGGGTGTTATCTCTTTTGTCAAAAATCACCTGTTTTTGCTTGAACATTAAATGCCTCCAAATGGTATTTAATTCACTTCCCGGGATGAAGAAACACTTTTTGAGACCTCAGAGTGAGTAAATTGGCCATTTTCATGCACTTTTAACTGTTCCACAAATCTTGTGTTTAGGGCCCCTGGAAGCATGAAAATCATTTTAAACATGCTAATTTTAGCTCTTAAACTGATGATCTACCTATTAATGTGAACTGACGTTCAAAAATAAAACATTTGAAAAAGGACAATTTTTCACCTTTCTGAAGCATGACGTAATGGGGGGGTGTTATCTCTTTTGTCAAAAATCACCTGTTTTTGCTTGAACATTAAATGCCTCCAAATGGTATTTAATTCACTTCCCGGGCCCCTGGAAGCATGAAAATCACTTTAAACATGCTAATTTTAGCTCTTAAACTGATCATCTACCTACAAATGTGAACTGACGTTCAAAAATAAAACATTTAAAAACGGACCATTTTTCACCTTTCTGAAGCATGACGTAATGGGGGGTGTTATCTCTTTTGTCAAAAATCACCTGTTTTTGCTTGAACATTAAATGCCTCCAAATGGTATTTAATTCACTTCCCGGGATGAAGAAACCCTTTTTGACACCTCAGAGTGAGTAAATTGGCCATTTTCATGCACTTTTAACTGTTCCACAAATCTTGTGTTATGGGCCCCTGGAAGCATGAAAATCACTTTAAACATGCTAATTTTAGCTCTTAAACTGATGATCTACCTATTAATGTGAACTGACGTTCAAAAATAAAACATTTGAAAAAGGACAATTTTTCACCTTTCTGAAGCATGACGTAATGGGGGGGTGTTATCTCTTTTGTCAAAAATCACCTGTTTTTGCTTGAACATTAAATGCCTCCAAATGGTATTTAATTCACTTCCCGGGCCCCTGGAAGCATGAAAATCACTTTAAACATGCTAATTTTAGCTCTTAAACTGATGATCTACCTACAAATGTGAACTGACGTTCAAAAATAAAACATTTAAAAACGGACCATTTTTCACCTTTCTGAAGCATGACGTAATGGGTGGTGTTATCTCTTTTGTCAAATATCACCTGTTTTTGCTTGAACATTAAATGCCTCCAAATGGTATTTAATTCACTTCCCGGGATGAAGAAACCCTTTTTGACACCTCAGAGTGAGTAAATTGGCCATTTTCATGCACTTTTAACTGTTCCACAAATCTTGTGTTATGGGCCAATGGAAGCATGAAAATCACTTTAAACATGCTAATTTTAGCTCTTAAACTGATGATCTATCTACAAATGTGAACTGATGTTCAAAAATAAAACATTTGAAAACGGACCATTTTTCACCTTTCTGAAGCATGACGTAATGGGGGGGTGTTATCTCTTTTGTCAAAAATCACCTGTTTTTGCTTGAACATTAAATGCCTTCAAATGGTATTTAATTCACTTCCCGGGATGAAGAAACACTTTTTGAGACCTCAGAGTGAGTAAATTGGCCATTTTCATGCACTTTTAACTGTTCCACAAATCTTGTGTTTAGGGCCCCTGGAAGCATGAAAATCACTTTAAACATGCTAATTTTAGCTCTTAAACTGATGATCTACCTACAAATGTGAACTGACGTTCAAAAATAAAACATTTGAAAACGGACCATTTTTCACCTTTCTGAAGCATGACGTAATGGGGGGGTGTTATCTCTTTTGTCAAAAATCACCTGTTTTTGCTTGAACATTAAATGCCTCCAAATGGTATTTAATTCACTTCCCGGGCCCCTGGAAGCATGAAAATCACTTTAAACATGCTAATTTTAGCTCTTAAACTGATGATCTACCTACAAATGTGAACTGACGTTCAAAAATAAAACATTTGAAAACGGACCACTTTTCACCTTTCTGAAGCATGACGTAATGGGGGGGTGTTATCTCTTTTGTCAAAAATCACCTGTTTTTGCTTGAACATTAAATGCCTCCAAATGGTATTTAATTCACTTCCCGGGATGAAGAAACACTTTTTGAGACCTCAGAGTGAGTAAATTGGCCATTTTCATGCACTTTTAACTGTTCCACAAATCTTGTGTTTAGGGCCCCTGGAAGCATGAAAATCACTTTAAACATGCTAATTTTAGCTCTTAAACTGATGATCTACCTACAAATGTGAACTGACGTTCAAAAATAAAACATTTGAAAACGGACCATTTTTCACCTTTCTGAAGCATGACGTAATGGGGGGGTGTTATCTCTTTTGTCAAAAATCACCTGTTTTTGCTTGAACATTAAATGCCTCCAAATGGTATTTAATTCACTTCCTGGGCCCCTGGAAGCATGAAAATCACTTTAAACATGCTAATTTTAGCTCTTAAACTGATGATCTACCTACAAATGTGAACTGACGTTCAAAAATAAAACATTTGAAAACAGACCATTTTTCACCTTTCTGAAGCATGACGTAATGGGGGGTGTTATCTCTTTTGTCAAAAATCACCTGATTTTGCTTGAACATTAAATGCCTCCAAATGGTATTTAATTCACTTCCCGGGCCTCAGGAAGCATGAAATTCACTTTAAACATGCTAATTTTAGCTCTTAAACTGATGATCTACCTACAAATGTGAACTGACGTTCAAAAATAAAACATTTGAAAATGGACCATTTTTCACCTTTCTGAAGCATGACATAATGGGGGGTGTTATCTCTTTTGTCAAAAATCACCTGTTTTTGCTTGAACATTAAATGCCTCCAAATGGTATTTAATTCACTTCCCGGGCCCCTGGAAGCATGAAAATCACTTTAAACATGCTAATTTTAGCTCTTAAACTGATGATCTACCTACAAATGTGAACTGACGTTCAAAAATAAAACATTTGAAAACGGACCATTTTTCACCTTTCTGAAGCATGACGTAATGGGGGGGTGTTATCTCTTTTGTCAAAAATCACCTGTTTTTGCTTGAACATTAAATGCCTCCAAATGGTATTTAATTCACTTCCCGGGATGAAGAAACACTTTTTGAGACCTCAGAGTGAGTAAATTGGCCATTTTCATGCACTTTTAACTGTTCCACAAATCTTGTGTTTAGGGCCCCTGGAAGCATGAAAATCATTTTAAACATGCTAATTTTAGCTCTTAAACTGATGATCTACCTATTAATGTGAACTGACGTTCAAAAATAAAACATTTGAAAAAGGACAATTTTTCACCTTTCTGAAGCATGACGTAATGGGGGGGTGTTATCTCTTTTGTCAAAAATCACCTGTTTTTGCTTGAACATTAAATGCCTCCAAATGGTATTTAATTCACTTCCCGGTCCCCTGGAAGCATGAAAATCACTTTAAACATGCTAATTTTAGCTCTTAAACTGATGATCTACCTACAAATGTGAACTGACGTTCAAAAATAAAACATTTAAAAACAGACCATTTTTCACCTTTCTGAAGCATGACGTAATGGGGGGTGTTATCTCTTTTGTCAAAAATCACCTGTTTTTGCTTGAACATTAAATGCCTCCAAATGGTATTTAATTCACTTCCCGGGATGAAGAAACCCTTTTTGACACCTCAGAGTGAGTAAATTGGCCATTTTCATGCACTTTTAACTGTTCCACAAATCTTGTGTTATGGGCCCCTGGAAGCATGAAAATCACTTTAAACATGCTAATTTTAGCTCTTAAACTGATGATCTACCTACAAATGTGAAATGACGTTTAAAAATAAAACATTTGAAAACGGACCATTTTTCACCTTTCTGAAGCATGACGTAATGGGGGGGTGTTATCTCTTTTGTCAAAAATCACCTGTTTTTGCTTGAACATTAAATGCCTCCAAATGGTATTTAATTCACTTCCCGGGATGAAGAAACACTTTTTGAGACCTCAGAGTGAGTAAATTGGCCATTTTCATGCACTTTTAACTGTTCCACAAATCTTGTGTTATGGGCCAATGGAAGCATGAAAATCACTTTAAACATGCTAATTTTAGCTCTTAAACTGATGGTCTATGAACAAATGTGAACTGACGTTCAAAAATAAAACATTTGAAAACTGACCATTTTTCACCTTTCTGAAGCATGACGTAATGGGGGGGTGTTATGTCTTTTGTCAAAGATCACCTGTTTTTGCTTGAACATTAAATGCCTCCAAATGGTATTTAATTCACTTCCCGGGATGAAGAAACCCTTTTTGACAACTCAGAGTGAGTAAATTGGCCATTTTCATGCACTTTTAACTGTTCTACAAATCTTGTGTTTAGGGCCCCTGGAAGCATGAAAATCACTTTAAACATGCTAATTTTAGCTCTTAAACTGATGATCTACCTACAAATGTGAACTGACGTTCAAAAATAAAACATTTGAAAACGGACCATTTTTCACCTTTCTGAAGCATGACGTAATGGGGGGGGGTGTTATCTCTTTTGTCAAAAATCACCTGTTTTTGCTTGAACATTAAATGCCTCCAAATGGTATTTAATTCACTTCCCGGGATGAAGAAACACTTTTTGAGACCTCAGAGTGAGTAAATTGGCCATTTTCATGCACTTTTAACTGTTCCACAAATCTTGTGTTTAGGGCCCCTGGAAGCATGAAAATCATTTTAAACATGCTAATTTTAGCTCTTAAACTGATGATCTACCTATTAATGTGAACTGACGTTCAAAAATAAAACATTTGAAAAAGGACAATTTTTCACCTTTCTGAAGCATGACGTAATGGGGGGGTGTTATCTCTTTTGTCAAAAATCACCTGTTTTTGCTTGAACATTAAATGCCTCCAAATGGTATTTAATTCACTTCCCGGGCCCCTGGAAGCATGAAAATCACTTTAAACATGCTAATTTTAGCTCTTAAACTGATCATCTACCTACAAATGTGAACTGACGTTCAAAAATAAAACATTTAAAAACGGACCATTTTTCACCTTTCTGAAGCATGACGTAATGGGGGGTGTTATCTCTTTTGTCAAAAATCACCTGTTTTTGCTTGAACATTAAATGCCTCCAAATGGTATTTAATTCACTTCCCGGGATGAAGAAACCCTTTTTGACACCTCAGAGTGAGTAAATTGGCCATTTTCATGCACTTTTAACTGTTCCACAAATCTTGTGTTATGGGCCCCTGGAAGCATGAAAATCACTTTAAACATGCTAATTTTAGCTCTTAAACTGATGATCTACCTATTAATGTGAACTGACGTTCAAAAATAAAACATTTGAAAAAGGACAATTTTTCACCTTTCTGAAGCATGACGTAATGGGGGGGTGTTATCTCTTTTGTCAAAAATCACCTGTTTTTGCTTGAACATTAAATGCCTCCAAATGGTATTTAATTCACTTCCCGGGCCCCTGGAAGCATGAAAATCACTTTAAACATGCTAATTTTAGCTCTTAAACTGATGATCTACCTACAAATGTGAACTGACGTTCAAAAATAAAACATTTAAAAACGGACCATTTTTCACCTTTCTGAAGCATGACGTAATGGGTGGTGTTATCTCTTTTGTCAAATATCACCTGTTTTTGCTTGAACATTAAATGCCTCCAAATGGTATTTAATTCACTTCCCGGGATGAAGAAACCCTTTTTGACACCTCAGAGTGAGTAAATTGGCCATTTTCATGCACTTTTAACTGTTCCACAAATCTTGTGTTATGGGCCAATGGAAGCATGAAAATCACTTTAAACATGCTAATTTTAGCTCTTAAACTGATGATCTATCTACAAATGTGAACTGATGTTCAAAAATAAAACATTTGAAAACGGACCATTTTTCACCTTTCTGAAGCATGACGTAATGGGGGGGTGTTATCTCTTTTGTCAAAAATCACCTGTTTTTGCTTGAACATTAAATGCCTTCAAATGGTATTTAATTCACTTCCCGGGATGAAGAAACACTTTTTGAGACCTCAGAGTGAGTAAATTGGCCATTTTCATGCACTTTTAACTGTTCCACAAATCTTGTGTTTAGGGCCCCTGGAAGCATGAAAATCACTTTAAACATGCTAATTTTAGCTCTTAAACTGATGATCTACCTACAAATGTGAACTGACGTTCAAAAATAAAACATTTGAAAACGGACCATTTTTCACCTTTCTGAAGCATGACGTAATGGGGGGGTGTTATCTCTTTTGTCAAAAATCACCTGTTTTTGCTTGAACATTAAATGCCTCCAAATGGTATTTAATTCACTTCCCGGGCCCCTGGAAGCATGAAAATCACTTTAAACATGCTAATTTTAGCTCTTAAACTGATGATCTACCTACAAATGTGAACTGACGTTCAAAAATAAAACATTTGAAAACGGACCACTTTTCACCTTTCTGAAGCATGACGTAATGGGGGGGTGTTATCTCTTTTGTCAAAAATCACCTGTTTTTGCTTGAACATTAAATGCCTCCAAATGGTATTTAATTCACTTCCCGGGATGAAGAAACACTTTTTGAGACCTCAGAGTGAGTAAATTGGCCATTTTCATGCACTTTTAACTGTTCCACAAATCTTGTGTTTAGGGCCCCTGGAAGCATGAAAATCACTTTAAACATGCTAATTTTAGCTCTTAAACTGATGATCTACCTACAAATGTGAACTGACGTTCAAAAATAAAACATTTGAAAACGGACCATTTTTCACCTTTCTGAAGCATGACGTAATGGGGGGGTGTTATCTCTTTTGTCAAAAATCACCTGTTTTTGCTTGAACATTAAATGCCTCCAAATGGTATTTAATTCACTTCCTGGGCCCCTGGAAGCATGAAAATCACTTTAAACATGCTAATTTTAGCTCTTAAACTGATGATCTACCTACAAATGTGAACTGACGTTCAAAAATAAAACATTTGAAAACAGACCATTTTTCACCTTTCTGAAGCATGACGTAATGGGGGGTGTTATCTCTTTTGTCAAAAATCACCTGATTTTGCTTGAACATTAAATGCCTCCAAATGGTATTTAATTCACTTCCCGGGCCTCAGGAAGCATGAAATTCACTTTAAACATGCTAATTTTAGCTCTTAAACTGATGATCTACCTACAAATGTGAACTGACGTTCAAAAATAAAACATTTGAAAATGGACCATTTTTCACCTTTCTGAAGCATGACATAATGGGGGGTGTTATCTCTTTTGTCAAAAATCACCTGTTTTTGCTTGAACATTAAATGCCTCCAAATGGTATTTAATTCACTTCCCGGGCCCCTGGAAGCATGAAAATCACTTTAAACATGCTAATTTTAGCTCTTAAACTGATGATCTACCTACAAATGTGAACTGACGTTCAAAAATAAAACATTTGAAAACGGACCATTTTTCACCTTTCTGAAGCATGACGTAATGGGGGGGTGTTATCTCTTTTGTCAAAAATCACCTGTTTTTGCTTGAACATTAAATGCCTCCAAATGGTATTTAATTCACTTCCCGGGATGAAGAAACACTTTTTGAGACCTCAGAGTGAGTAAATTGGCCATTTTCATGCACTTTTAACTGTTCCACAAATCTTGTGTTTAGGGCCCCTGGAAGCATGAAAATCATTTTAAACATGCTAATTTTAGCTCTTAAACTGATGATCTACCTATTAATGTGAACTGACGTTCAAAAATAAAACATTTGAAAAAGGACAATTTTTCACCTTTCTGAAGCATGACGTAATGGGGGGGTGTTATCTCTTTTGTCAAAAATCACCTGTTTTTGCTTGAACATTAAATGCCTCCAAATGGTATTTAATTCACTTCCCGGTCCCCTGGAAGCATGAAAATCACTTTAAACATGCTAATTTTAGCTCTTAAACTGATGATCTACCTACAAATGTGAACTGACGTTCAAAAATAAAACATTTAAAAACAGACCATTTTTCACCTTTCTGAAGCATGACGTAATGGGGGGTGTTATCTCTTTTGTCAAAAATCACCTGTTTTTGCTTGAACATTAAATGCCTCCAAATGGTATTTAATTCACTTCCCGGGATGAAGAAACCCTTTTTGACACCTCAGAGTGAGTAAATTGGCCATTTTCATGCACTTTTAACTGTTCCACAAATCTTGTGTTATGGGCCCCTGGAAGCATGAAAATCACTTTAAACATGCTAATTTTAGCTCTTAAACTGATGATCTACCTACAAATGTGAAATGACGTTTAAAAATAAAACATTTGAAAACGGACCATTTTTCACCTTTCTGAAGCATGACGTAATGGGGGGGTGTTATCTCTTTTGTCAAAAATCACCTGTTTTTGCTTGAACATTAAATGCCTCCAAATGGTATTTAATTCACTTCCCGGGATGAAGAAACACTTTTTGAGACCTCAGAGTGAGTAAATTGGCCATTTTCATGCACTTTTAACTGTTCCACAAATCTTGTGTTTAGGGCCCCTGGAAGCATGAAAATCATTTTAAACATGCTAATTTTAGCTCTTAAACTGATGATCTACCTATTAATGTTAACTGACGTTCAAAAATAAAACATTTGAAAAAGGACAATTTTTCACCTTTCTGAAGCATGACGTAATGGGGGGGTGTTATCTCTTTTGTCAAAAATCACCTGTTTTTGCTTGAACATTAAATGCCTCCAAATGGTATTTAATTCACTTCCCGGGCCCCTGGAAGCATGAAAATCACTTTAAACATGCTAATTTTAGCACTTAAACTGATGATCTACCTACAAATGTGAACTGACGTTCAAAAATAAAACATTTAAAAACGGACCATTTTTCACCTTTCTGAAGCATGACGTAATGGGGGGTGTTATCTCTTTTGTCAAAAATCACCTGTTTTTGCTTGAACATTAATGCCTCCAAATGGTATTTAATTCACTTGCCGGGCCCCTGGAAGCATGGAAATTACTTTAAACATGCTAATTTTAGCTCTTAAACTGATGGTCTATGTACAAATGTGAACTGACGTTCAAAAATAAAACATTTGAAAACTGACCATTTTTCACCTTTCTGAAGCATGACGTAATGGGGGGTGTTATGTCTTTTGTCAAAGATCACCTGTTTTTGCTTGAACATTAAATGCCTCCAAATGGTATTTAATTCACTTCCCGGGATGAAGAAACCCTTTTTGACAACTCAGAGTGAGTAAATTGGCCATTTTTATGCACTTTTAACTGTTCCACAAATCTTGTGTTTAGGGCCCCTGGAAGCATGAAAATCACTTTAAACATGCTAATTTTAGCTCTTAAACTGATGATCTACCTACAAATGTGAACTGACGTTCAAAAATAAAACATTTGAAAACGGACCATTTTTCACCTTTCTGAAGCATGACGTAATGGGGGGGGTGTTATCTCTTTTGTCAAAAATCACCTGTTTTTGCTTGAACATTAAATGCCTCCAAATGGTATTTAATTCACTTCCCGGGATGAAGAAACACTTTTTGAGACCTCAGAGTGAGTAAATTGGCCATTTTCATGCACTTTTAACTGTTCCACAAATCTTGTGTTTAGGGCCCCTGGAAGCATGAAAATCACTTTAAACATGCTAATTTTAGCTCTTAAACTGATGATCTACCTACAAATGTGAACTGACGTTCAAAAATAAAACATTTGAAAACGGACCATTTTTCACCTTTCTGAAGCATGACGTAATGGGGGGGTGTTATCTCTTTTGTCAAAAATCACCTGTTTTTGCTTGAACATTAAATGCCTCCAAATGGTATTTAATTCACTTCCTGGGCCCCTGGAAGCATGAAAATCACTTTAAACATGCTAATTTTAGCTCTTAAACTGATGATCTACCTACAAATGTGAACTGACGTTCAAAAATAAAACATTTGAAAACAGACCATTTTTCACCTTTCTGAAGCATGACGTAATGGGGGGTGTTATCTCTTTTGTCAAAAATCACCTGATTTTGCTTGAACATTAAATGCCTCCAAATGGTATTTAATTCACTTCCCGGGCCTCAGGAAGCATGAAATTCACTTTAAACATGCTAATTTTAGCTCTTAAACTGATGATCTACCTACAAATGTGAACTGACGTTCAAAAATAAAACATTTGAAAATGGACCATTTTTCACCTTTCTGAAGCATGACATAATGGGGGGTGTTATCTCTTTTGTCAAAAATCACCTGTTTTTGCTTGAACATTAAATGCCTCCAAATGGTATTTAATTCACTTCCCGGGCCCCTGGAAGCATGAAAATCACTTTAAACATGCTAATTTTAGCTCTTAAACTGATGATCTACCTACAAATGTGAACTGACGTTCAAAAATAAAACATTTGAAAACGGACCATTTTTCACCTTTCTGAAGCATGACGTAATGGGGGGGTGTTATCTCTTTTGTCAAAAATCACCTGTTTTTGCTTGAACATTAAATGCCTCCAAATGGTATTTAATTCACTTCCCGGGATGAAGAAACACTTTTTGAGACCTCAGAGTGAGTAAATTGGCCATTTTCATGCACTTTTAACTGTTCCACAAATCTTGTGTTTAGGGCCCCTGGAAGCATGAAAATCATTTTAAACATGCTAATTTTAGCTCTTAAACTGATGATCTACCTATTAATGTGAACTGACGTTCAAAAATAAAACATTTGAAAAAGGACAATTTTTCACCTTTCTGAAGCATGACGTAATGGGGGGGTGTTATCTCTTTTGTCAAAAATCACCTGTTTTTGCTTGAACATTAAATGCCTCCAAATGGTATTTAATTCACTTCCCGGTCCCCTGGAAGCATGAAAATCACTTTAAACATGCTAATTTTAGCTCTTAAACTGATGATCTACCTACAAATGTGAACTGACGTTCAAAAATAAAACATTTAAAAACAGACCATTTTTCACCTTTCTGAAGCATGACGTAATGGGGGGTGTTATCTCTTTTGTCAAAAATCACCTGTTTTTGCTTGAACATTAAATGCCTCCAAATGGTATTTAATTCACTTCCCGGGATGAAGAAACCCTTTTTGACACCTCAGAGTGAGTAAATTGGCCATTTTCATGCACTTTTAACTGTTCCACAAATCTTGTGTTATGGGCCCCTGGAAGCATGAAAATCACTTTAAACATGCTAATTTTAGCTCTTAAACTGATGATCTACCTACAAATGTGAAATGACGTTTAAAAATAAAACATTTGAAAACGGACCATTTTTCACCTTTCTGAAGCATGACGTAATGGGGGGGTGTTATCTCTTTTGTCAAAAATCACCTGTTTTTGCTTGAACATTAAATGCCTCCAAATGGTATTTAATTCACTTCCCGGGATGAAGAAACACTTTTTGAGACCTCAGAGTGAGTAAATTGGCCATTTTCATGCACTTTTAACTGTTCCACAAATCTTGTGTTTAGGGCCCCTGGAAGCATGAAAATCATTTTAAACATGCTAATTTTAGCTCTTAAACTGATGATCTACCTATTAATGTTAACTGACGTTCAAAAATAAAACATTTGAAAAAGGACAATTTTTCACCTTTCTGAAGCATGACGTAATGGGGGGGTGTTATCTCTTTTGTCAAAAATCACCTGTTTTTGCTTGAACATTAAATGCCTCCAAATGGTATTTAATTCACTTCCCGGGCCCCTGGAAGCATGAAAATCACTTTAAACATGCTAATTTTAGCACTTAAACTGATGATCTACCTACAAATGTGAACTGACGTTCAAAAATAAAACATTTAAAAACGGACCATTTTTCACCTTTCTGAAGCATGACGTAATGGGGGGTGTTATCTCTTTTGTCAAAAATCACCTGTTTTTGCTTGAACATTAATGCCTCCAAATGGTATTTAATTCACTTGCCGGGCCCCTGGAAGCATGGAAATTACTTTAAACATGCTAATTTTAGCTCTTAAACTGATGGTCTATGTACAAATGTGAACTGACGTTCAAAAATAAAACATTTGAAAACTGACCATTTTTCACCTTTCTGAAGCATGACGTAATGGGGGGTGTTATGTCTTTTGTCAAAGATCACCTGTTTTTGCTTGAACATTAAATGCCTCCAAATGGTATTTAATTCACTTCCCGGGATGAAGAAACCCTTTTTGACAACTCAGAGTGAGTAAATTGGCCATTTTTATGCACTTTTAACTGTTCCACAAATCTTGTGTTTAGGGCCCCTGGAAGCATGAAAATCACTTTAAACATGCTAATTTTAGCTCTTAAACTGATGATCTACCTACAAATGTGAACTGACGTTCAAAAATAAAACATTTGAAAACGGACCATTTTTCACCTTTCTGAAGCATGACGTAATGGGGGGGGTGTTATCTCTTTTGTCAAAAATCACCTGTTTTTGCTTGAACATTAAATGCCTCCAAATGGTATTTAATTCACTTCCCGGGATGAAGAAACACTTTTTGAGACCTCAGAGTGAGTAAATTGGCCATTTTCATGCACTTTTAACTGTTCCACAAATCTTGTGTTTAGGGCCCCTGGAAGCATGAAAATCATTTTAAACATGCTAATTTTAGCTCTTAAACTGATGATCTTCCTATTAATGTGAACTGACGTTCAAAAATAAAACATTTGAAAAAGGAAAATTTTTCACCTTTCTGAAGCATGACGTAATGGGGGGGTGTTATCTCTTTTGTCAAAAATCACCTGTTTTTGCTTGAACATTAAATGCCTCCAAATGGTATTTAATTCACTTCCCGGGCCCCTGGAAGCATGAAAATCACTTTAAACATGCTAATTTTAGCTCTTAAACTGATGATCTACCTACAAATGTGAACTGACGTTCAAAAATAAAACATTTAAAAACGGACCATTTTTCACCTTTCTGAAGCTGACGTAATGGGGGGTGTTATCTCTTTTGTCAAAAATCACCTGTTTTTGCTTGAACAATAAATGCCTCCAAATGGTATTTAATTCACTTCCTGGGATGAAGAAACCCTTTTTGACACCTCAGAGTGAGTAAATTGGCCATTTTCATGTACTTTTAACTGTTCCACAAATCTTGTGTTATGGGCCCCTGGAAGCATGAAAATCACTTTAAACATGCTAATTTTAGCTCTTAAACTGATGTTCTACCTACAAATGTGAACTGACGTTCAAAAATAAAACATTTGAAAACGGACCATTTTTCACCTTTCTGAAGCATGACGTAATGCGGGGGTGTTATCTCTTTTGTCAAAAATCACCTGTTTTTGCTTGAACATTAAATGCCTCCAAATGGTATTTAATTCACTTCCCGGGATGAAGAAACACTTTTTGAGACCTCAGAGTGAGTAAATTGGCCATTTTCATGCACTTTTAACTGTTCCACAAATCTTGTGTTTAGGGCCCCTGGAAGCATGAAAATCATTTTAAACATGCTAATTTTAGCTCTTAAACTGATGATCTACCTATTAATGTGAACTGACGTTCAAAAATAAAACATTTGAAAAAGGACAATTTTTCACCTTTCTGAAGCATGACGTAATGGGGGGGTGTTATCTCTTTTGTCAAAAATCACCTGTTTTTGCTTGAACATGAAATGCCTCCAAATGGTATTTAATTCACTTCCCGGGCCCCTGGAAGCATGAAAATCACTTTAAACATGCTAATTTTAGCTCTTAAACTGATGATCTACCTACAAATGTGAACTGACGTTCAAAAATAAAACATTTAAAAACGGACCATTTTTCACCTTTCTGAAGCATGACGTAATGGGGGGGTGTTATCTCTTTTGTCAAAAATCACCTGTTTTTGCTTGAACATTAAATGCCTCCAAATGGTATTTAATTCACTTCCCGGGATGAAGAAACACTTTTTGAGACCTCAGAGTGAGTAAATTGGCCATTTTCATGCACTTTTAACTGTTCCACAAATCTTGTGTTTAGGGCCCCTGGAAGCATGAAAATCACTTTAAACATGCACATTTTAGCTCTTAAACTGATGATCTACCTACAAATGTGAACTGACGTTCAAAAATAAAACATTTGAAAACGGACCATTTTTCACCTTTCTGAAGCATGACGTAATGGGGGGGTGTTATCTCTTTTGTCAAAAATCACCTGTTTTTGCTTGAACATTAAATGCCTCCAAATGGTATTTAATTCACTTCCCGGGATGAAGAAACCCTTTTTGACACCTCAGAGTGAGTAAATTGGCCATTTTCATGCACTTTTAACTGTTCCACAAATCTTGTGTTATGGGCCAATGGAAGCATGAAAATCACTTTAAACATGCTAATTTTAGCTCTTAAACTGATGATCTACCTACAAATGTGAACTGACGTTCAAAAATAAAACATTTAAAAACGGACCATTTTTCACCTTTCTGAAGCATGACGTAATGGGGGGTGTTATCTCTTTTGTCAAAAATCACCTGTTTTTGCTTGAACATTAAATGCCTCCAAATGGTATTTAAATCACTTCCCGGGATGAAGAAACCCTTTTTGACACCTCAGAGTGAGTAAATTGGCCATTTTCATGCACTTTTAACTGTTCCACAAATCTTGTGTTATGGGCCAATGGAAGCATGAAAATCACTTTAAACATGCTAATTTTAGCTCTTAAACTGATGGTCTATGAACAAATGTGAACTGACGTTCAAAAATAAAACATTTGAAAACTGACCATTTTTCACCTTTCTGAAGCATGACGTAATGGGGGGGGTGTTATGTCTTTTGTCAAAGATCACCTGTTTTTGCTTGAACATTAAATGCCTCCAAATGGTATTTAATTCACTTCCCGGGATGAAGAAACCCTTTTTGACAACTCAGAGTGAGTAAATTGGCCATTTTCATGCACTTTTAACTGTTCTACAAATCTTGTGTTTAGGGCCCCTGGAAGCATGAAAATCACTTTAAACATGCTAATTTTAGCTCTTAAACTGATGATCTACCTACAAATGTGAACTGACGTTCAAAAATAAAACATTTGAAAACGGACCATTTTTCACCTTTCTGAAGCATGACGTAATGGGGGGGGGGGGTGTTATCTCTTTTGTCAAAAATCACCTGTTTTTGCTTGAACATTAAATGCCTCCAAATGGTATTTAATTCACTTCCCGGGATGAAGAAACACTTTTTGAGACCTCAGAGTGAGTAAATTGGCCATTTCCATGCACTTTTAACTGTTCCACAAATCTTGTGTTTAGGGCCCCTGGAAGCATGAAAATCATTTTAAACATGCTAATTTTAGCTCTTAAACTGATGATCTACCTATTAATGTGAACTGACGTTCAAAAATAAAACATTTGAAAAAGGACAATTTTTCACCTTTCTGAAGCATGACGTAATGGGGGGGTGTTATCTCTTTTGTCAAAAATCACCTGTTTTTGCTTGAACATTAAATGCCTCCAAATGGTATTTAATTCACTTCCCGGGCCCCTGGAAGCATGAAAATCACTTTAAACATGCTAATTTTAGCTCTTAAACTGATCATCTACCTACAAATGTGAACTGACGTTCAAAAATAAAACATTTAAAAACGGACCATTTTTCACCTTTCTGAAGCATGACGTAATGGGGGGTGTTATCTCTTTTGTCAAAAATCACCTGTTTTTGCTTGAACATTAAATGCCTCCAAATGGTATTTAATTCACTTCCCGGGATGAAGAAACCCTTTTTGACACCTCAGAGTGAGTAAATTGGCCATTTTCATGCACTTTTAACTGTTCCACAAATCTTGTGTTATGGGCCCCTGGAAGCATGAAAATCACTTTAAACATGCTAATTTTAGCTCTTAAACTGATGATCTACCTATTAATGTGAACTGACGTTCAAAAATAAAACATTTGAAAAAGGACAATTTTTCACCTTTCTGAAGCATGACGTAATGGGGGGGTGTTATCTCTTTTGTCAAAAATCACCTGTTTTTGCTTGAACATTAAATGCCTCCAAATGGTATTTAATTCACTTCCCGGGCCCCTGGAAGCATGAAAATCACTTTAAACATGCTAATTTTAGCTCTTAAACTGATGATCTACCTACAAATGTGAACTGACGTTCAAAAATAAAACATTTAAAAACGGACCATTTTTCACCTTTCTGAAGCATGACGTAATGGGGGGTGTTATCTCTTTTGTCAAATATCACCTGTTTTTGCTTGAATGTTAAATGCCTCCAAATGGTATTTAATTCACTTCCCGGGATGAAGAAACCCTTTTTGACACCTCAGAGTGAGTAAATTGGCCATTTTCATGCACTTTTAACTGTTCCACAAATCTTGTGTTATGGGCCAATGGAAGCATGAAAATCACTTTAAACATGCTAATTTTAGCTCTTAAACTGATGATCTATCTACAAATGTGAACTGATGTTCAAAAATAAAACATTTGAAAACGGACCATTTTTCACCTTTCTGAAGCATGACGTAATGGGGGGGTGTTATCTCTTTTGTCAAAAATCACCTGTTTTTGCTTGAACATTAAATGCCTCCAAATGGTATTTAATTCACTTCCCGGGATGAAGAAACACTTTTTGAGACCTCAGAGTGAGTAAATTGGCCATTTTCATGCACTTTTAACTGTTCCACAAATCTTGTGTTTAGGGCCCCTGGAAGCATGAAAATCACTTTAAACATGCTAATTTTAGCTCTTAAACTGATGATCTACCTACAAATGTGAACTGACGTTCAAAAATAAAACATTTGAAAACGGACCATTTTTCACCTTTCTGAAGCATGACGTAATGGGGGGGTGTTATCTCTTTTGTCAAAAATCACCTGTTTTTGCTTGAACATTAAATGCCTCCAAATGGTATTTAATTCACTTCCCGGGCCCCTGGAAGCATGAAAATCACTTTAAACATGCTAATTTTAGCTCTTAAACTGATGATCTACCTACAAATGTGAACTGACGTTCAAAAATAAAACATTTGAAAACGGACCACTTTTCACCTTTCTGAAGCATGACGTAATGGGGGGGTGTTATCTCTTTTGTCAAAAATCACCTGTTTTTGCTTGAACATTAAATGCCTCCAAATGGTATTTAATTCACTTCCCGGGATGAAGAAACACTTTTTGAGACCTCAGAGTGAGTAAATTGGCCATTTTCATGCACTTTTAACTGTTCCACAAATCTTGTGTTTAGGGCCCCTGGAAGCATGAAAATCACTTTAAACATGCTAATTTTAGCTCTTAAACTGATGATCTACCTACAAATGTGAACTGACGTTCAAAAATAAAACATTTGAAAACGGACCATTTTTCACCTTTCTGAAGCATGACGTAATGGGGGGGTGTTATCTCTTTTGTCAAAAATCACCTGTTTTTGCTTGAACATTAAATGCCTCCAAATGGTATTTAATTCACTTCCTGGGCCCCTGGAAGCATGAAAATCACTTTAAACATGCTAATTTTAGCTCTTAAACTGATGATCTACCTACAAATGTGAACTGACGTTCAAAAATAAAACATTTGAAAACAGACCATTTTTCACCTTTCTGAAGCATGACGTAATGGGGGGGTGTTATCTCTTTTGTCAAAAATCACCTGATTTTGCTTGAACATTAAATGCCTCCAAATGGTATTTAATTCACTTCCCGGGCCTCAGGAAGCATGAAATTCACTTTAAACATGCTAATTTTAGCTCTTAAACTGATGATCTACCTACAAATGTGAACTGACGTTCAAAAATAAAACATTTGAAAATGGACCATTTTTCACCTTTCTGAAGCATGACATAATGGGGGGTGTTATCTCTTTTGTCAAAAATCACCTGTTTTTGCTTGAACATTAAATGCCTCCAAATGGTATTTAATTCACTTCCCGGGCCCCTGGAAGCATGAAAATCACTTTAAACATGCTAATTTTAGCTCTTAAACTGATGATCTACCTACAAATGTGAACTGACGTTCAAAAATAAAACATTTGAAAACGGACCATTTTTCACCTTTCTGAAGCATGACGTAATGGGGGGGTGTTATCTCTTTTGTCAAAAATCACCTGTTTTTGCTTGAACATTAAATGCCTCCAAATGGTATTTAATTCACTTCCCGGGATGAAGAAACACTTTTTGAGACCTCAGAGTGAGTAAATTGGCCATTTTCATGCACTTTTAACTGTTCCACAAATCTTGTGTTTAGGGCCCCTGGAAGCATGAAAATCATTTTAAACATGCTAATTTTAGCTCTTAAACTGATGATCTACCTATTAATGTGAACTGACGTTCAAAAATAAAACATTTGAAAAAGGACAATTTTTCACCTTTCTGAAGCATGACGTAATGGGGGGGTGTTATCTCTTTTGTCAAAAATCACCTGTTTTTGCTTGAACATTAAATGCCTCCAAATGGTATTTAATTCACTTCCCGGTCCCCTGGAAGCATGAAAATCACTTTAAACATGCTAATTTTAGCTCTTAAACTGATGATCTACCTACAAATGTGAACTGACGTTCAAAAATAAAACATTTAAAAACAGACCATTTTTCACCTTTCTGAAGCATGACGTAATGGGGGGTGTTATCTCTTTTGTCAAAAATCACCTGTTTTTGCTTGAACATTAAATGCCTCCAAATGGTATTTAATTCACTTCCCGGGATGAAGAAACCCTTTTTGACACCTCAGAGTGAGTAAATTGGCCATTTTCATGCACTTTTAACTGTTCCACAAATCTTGTGTTATGGGCCCCTGGAAGCATGAAAATCACTTTAAACATGCTAATTTTAGCTCTTAAACTGATGATCTACCTACAAATGTGAAATGACGTTTAAAAATAAAACATTTGAAAACGAACCATTTTTCACCTTTCTGAAGCATGACGTAATGGGGGGGTGTTATCTCTTTTGTCAAAAATCACCTGTTTTTGCTTGAACATTAAATGCCTCCAAATGGTATTTAATTCACTTCCCGGGATGAAGAAACACTTTTTGAGACCTCAGAGTGAGTAAATTGGCCATTTTCATGCACTTTTAACTGTTCCACAAATCTTGTGTTTAGGGCCCCTGGAAGCATGAAAATCATTTTAAACATGCTAATTTTAGCTCTTAAACTGATGATCTACCTATTAATGTGAACTGACGTTCAAAAATAAAACATTTGAAAAAGGACAATTTTTCACCTTTCTGAAGCATGACGTAATGGGGGGGTGTTATCTCTTTTGTCAAAAATCACCTGTTTTTGCTTGAACATTAAATGCCTCCAAATGGTATTTAATTCACTTCCCGGGCCCC
This sequence comes from Lissotriton helveticus, assembly GCF_964261635.1. NCBI lineage: Eukaryota > Metazoa > Chordata > Amphibia > Caudata > Salamandridae > Lissotriton > Lissotriton helveticus. The sequence goes on along the minus strand of NW_027612043.1, from coordinate 14,869 downwards.
TGGAAGCATGAAAATCACTTTAAACATGCTAATTTTAGCTCTTAAACTGATGATCTACCTACAAATGTGAACTGACGTTCAAAAATAAAACATTTAAAAACGGACCATTTTTCACCTTTCTGAAGCATGACGTAATGGGGGGTGTTATCTCTTTTGTCAAAAATCACCTGTTTTTGCTTGAACATTAATGCCTCCAAATGGTATTTAATTCACTTCCCGGGATGAAGAAACCCTTTTTGACACCTCAGAGTGAGTAAATTGGCCATTTTCATGCACTTTTAACTGTTCCACAAATCTTGTGTTATGGGCCAATGGAAGCATGAAAATCACTTTAAACATGCTAATTTTAGCTCTTAAACTGATGATCTACCTACAAATGTGAACTGACGTTCAAAAATAAAACATTTGAAAACGGACCATTTTTCACCTTTCTGAAGCCTGACGTAATGGGGGGGGTGTTATGTCTTTTGTAAAAAATCACCTGTTTTTGCTTGAACATTAAATGCCTCCAAATGGTATTTAATTCACTTGCCGGGCCCCTGGAAGCATGAAAATTACTTTAAACATGCTAATTTTAGCTCTTAAACTGATGGTCTATGTACAAATGTGAACTGACGTTCAAAAATAAAACATTTGAAAACTGACCATTTTTCACCTTTCTGAAGCATGACGTAATGGGGGGTGTTATGTCTTTTGTCAAAGATCACCTGTTTTTGCTTGAACATTAAATGCCTCCAAATGGTATTTAATTCACTTCCCGGGATGAAGAAACCCTTTTTGACAACTCAGAGTGAGTAAATTGGCCATTTAAATGCACTTTTAACTGTTCCACAAATCTTGTGTTTAGGGCCCCTGGAAGCATGAAAATCACTTTAAACATGCTAATTTTAGCTCTTAAACTGATGATCTACCTACAAATGTGAACTGACGTTCAAAAATAAAACATTTGAAAACGGACCATTTTTCACCTTTCTGAAGCATGACGTAATGGGGGGGGTGTTATCTCTTTTGTCAAAAATCACCTGTTTTTGCTTGAACATTAAATGCCTCCAAATGGTATTTAATTCACTTCCCGGGATGAAGAAACACTTTTTGAGACCTCAGAGTGAGTAAATTGGCCATTTTCATGCACTTTTAACTGTTCCACAAATCTTGTGTTTAGGGCCCCTGGAAGCATGAAAATCATTTTAAACATGCTAATTTTAGCTCTTAAACTGATGATCTTCCTATTAATGTGAACTGACGTTCAAAAATAAAACATTTGAAAAAGGACAATTTTTCACCTTTCTGAAGCATGACGTAATGGGGGGGTGTTATCTCTTTTGTCAAAAATCACCTGTTTTTGCTTGAACATTAAATGCCTCCAAATGGTATTTAATTCACTTCCCGGGCCCCTGGAAGCATGAAAATCACTTTAAACATGCTAATTTTAGCTCTTAAACTGATGATCTACCTACAAATGTGAACTGACGTTCAAAAATAAAACATTTAAAAACGGACCATTTTTCACCTTTCTGAAGCTGACGTAATGGGGGGTGTTATCTCTTTTGTCAAAAATCACCTGTTTTTGCTTGAACAATAAATGCCTCCAAATGGTATTTAATTCACTTCCCGGGATGAAGAAACCCTTTTTGACACCTCAGAGTGAGTAAATTGGCCATTTTCATGTACTTTTAACTGTTCCACAAATCTTGTGTTATGGGCCCCTGGAAGCATGAAAATCACTTTAAACATGCTAATTTTAGCTCTTAAACTGATGTTCTACCTACAAATGTGAACTGACGTTCAAAAATAAAACATTTGAAAACGGACCATTTTTCACCTTTCTGAAGCATGACGTAATGCGGGGGTGTTATCTCTTTTGTCAAAAATCACCTGTTTTTGCTTGAACATTAAATGCCTCCAAATGGTATTTAATTCACTTCCCGGGATGAAGAAACACTTTTTGAGACCTCAGAGTGAGTAAATTGGCCATTTTCATGCACTTTTAACTGTTCCACAAATCTTGTGTTTAGGGCCCCTGGAAGCATGAAAATCATTTTAAACATGCTAATTTTAGCTCTTAAACTGATGATCTACCTATTAATGTGAACTGACGTTCAAAAATAAAACATTTGAAAAAGGACAATTTTTCACCTTTCTGAAGCATGACGTAATGGGGGGGTGTTATCTCTTTTGTCAAAAATCACCTGTTTTTGCTTGAACATTAAATGCCTCCAAATGGTATTTAATTCACTTCCCGGGCCCCTGGAAGCATGAAAATCACTTTAAACATGCTAATTTTAGCTCTTAAACTGATGATCTACCTACAAATGTGAACTGACGTTCAAAAATAAAACATTTAAAAACGGACCATTTTTCACCTTTCTGAAGCATGACGTAATGGGGGGGTGTTATCTCTTTTGTCAAAAATCACCTGTTTTTGCTTGAACATTAAATGCCTCCAAATGGTATTTAATTCACTTCCCGGGATGAAGAAACACTTTTTGAGACCTCAGAGTGAGTAAATTGGCCATTTTCATGCACTTTTAACTGTTCCACAAATCTTGTGTTTAGGGCCCCTGGAAGCATGAAAATCACTTTAAACATGCAAATTTTAGCTCTTAAACTGATGATCTACCTACAAATGTGAACTGACGTTCAAAAATAAAACATTTGAAAACTGACCATTTTTCACCTTTCTGAAGCATGACGTAATGGGGGGTGTTATGTCTTTTGTCAAAGATCACCTGTTTTTGCTTGAACATTAAATGCCTCCAAATGGTATTTAATTCACTTCCCGGGATGAAGAAACCCTTTTTGACAACTCAGAGTGAGTAAATTGGCCATTTTCATGCACTTTTAACTGTTCCACAAATCTTGTGTTTAGGGCCCCTGGAAGCATGAAAATCACTTTAAACATGCTAATTTTAGCTCTTAAACTGATGATCTACCTACAAATGTGAACTGACGTTCAAAAATAAAACATTTGAAAACGGACCATTTTTCACCTTTCTGAAGCATGACGTAATGGGGGGGGTGTTATCTCTTTTGTCAAAAATCACCTGTTTTTGCTTGAACATTAAATGCCTCCAAATGGTATTTAATTCACTTCCCGGGATGAAGAAACACTTTTTGAGACCTCAGAGTGAGTAAATTGGCCATTTTCATGCACTTTTAACTGTTCCACAAATCTTGTGTTTAGGGCCCCTGGAAGCATGAAAATCATTTTAAACATGCTAATTTTAGCTCTTAAACTGATGATCTTCCTATTAATGTGAACTGACGTTCAAAAATAAAACATTTGAAAAAGGACAATTTTTCACCTTTCTGAAGCATGACGTAATGGGGGGGTGTTATCTCTTTTGTCAAAAATCACCTGTTTTTGCTTGAACATTAAATGCCTCCAAATGGTATTTAATTCACTTCCCGGGCCCCTGGAAGCATGAAAATCACTTTAAACATGCTAATTTTAGCTCTTAAACTGATGATCTACCTACAAATGTGAACTGACGTTCAAAAATAAAACATTTAAAAACGGACCATTTTTCACCTTTCTGAAGCTGACGTAATGGGGGGTGTTATCTCTTTTGTCAAAAATCACCTGTTTTTGCTTGAACAATAAATGCCTCCAAATGGTATTTAATTCACTTCCCGGGATGAAGAAACCCTTTTTGACACCTCAGAGTGAGTAAATTGGCCATTTTCATGTACTTTTAACTGTTCCACAAATCTTGTGTTATGGGCCCCTGGAAGCATGAAAATCACTTTAAACATGCTAATTTTAGCTCTTAAACTGATGTTCTACCTACAAATGTGAACTGACGTTCAAAAATAAAACATTTGAAAACGGACCATTTTTCACCTTTCTGAAGCATGACGTAATGCGGGGGTGTTATCTCTTTTGTCAAAAATCACCTGTTTTTGCTTGAACATTAAATGCCTCCAAATGGTATTTAATTCACTTCCCGGGATGAAGAAACACTTTTTGAGACCTCAGAGTGAGTAAATTGGCCATTTTCATGCACTTTTAACTGTTCCACAAATCTTGTGTTTAGGGCCCCTAGAAGCATGAAAATCATTTTAAACATGCTAATTTTAGCTCTTAAACTGATGATCTACCTATTAATGTGAACTGACGTTCAAAAATAAAACATTTGAAAAAGGACAATTTTTCACCTTTCTGAAGCATGACGTAATGGGGGGGTGTTATCTCTTTTGTCAAAAATCACCTGTTTTTGCTTGAACATTAAATGCCTCCAAATGGTATTTAATTCACTTCCCGGGCCCCTGGAAGCATGAAAATCACTTTAAACATGCTAATTTTAGCTCTTAAACTGATGATCTACCTACAAATGTGAACTGACGTTCAAAAATAAAACATTTAAAAACGGACCATTTTTCACCTTTCTGAAGCATGACGTAATGGGGGGGTGTTATCTCTTTTGTCAAAAATCACCTGTTTTTGCTTGAACATTAAATGCCTCCAAATGGTATTTAATTCACTTCCCGGGATGAAGAAACACTTTTTGAGACCTAAGAGTGAGTAAATTGGCCATTTTCATGCACTTTTAACTGTTCCACAAATCTTGTGTTTAGGGCCCCTGGAAGCATGAAAATCATTTTAAACATGCTAATTTTAGCTCTTAAACTGATGATCTTCCTATTAATGTGAACTGACGTTCAAAAATAAAACATTTGAAAAAGGACAATTTTTCACCTTTCTGAAGCATGACGTAATGGGGGGGTGTTATCTCTTTTGTCAAAAATCACCTGTTTTTGCTTGAACATTAAATGCCTCCAAATGGTATTTAATTCACTTCCCGGGCCCCTGGAAGCATGAAAATCACTTTAAACATGCTAATTTTAGCTCTTAAACTGATGATCTACCTACAAATGTGAACTGACGTTCAAAAATAAAACATTTAAAAACGGACCATTTTTCACCTTTCTGAAGCTGACGTAATGGGGGGTGTTATCTCTTTTGTCAAAAATCACCTGTTTTTGCTTGAACAATAAATGCCTCCAAATGGTATTTAATTCACTTCCCGGGATGAAGAAACCCTTTTTGACACCTCAGAGTGAGTAAATTGGCCATTTTCATGTACTTTTAACTGTTCCACAAATCTTGTGTTATGGGCCCCTGGAAGCATGAAAATCACTTTAAACATGCTAATTTTAGCTCTTAAACTGATGTTCTACCTACAAATGTGAACTGACGTTCAAAAATAAAACATTTGAAAACGGACCATTTTTCACCTTTCTGAAGCATGACGTAATGCGGGGGTGTTATCTCTTTTGTCAAAAATCACCTGTTTTTGCTTGAACATTAAATGCCTCCAAATGGTATTTAATTCACTTCCCGGGATGAAGAAACACTTTTTGAGACCTCAGAGTGAGTAAATTGGCCATTTTCATGCACTTTTAACTGTTCCACAAATCTTGTGTTTAGGGCCCCTGGAAGCATGAAAATCATTTTAAACATGCTAATTTTAGCTCTTAAACTGATGATCTACCTATTAATGTGAACTGACGTTCAAAAATAAAACATTTGAAAAAGGACAATTTTTCACCTTTCTGAAGCATGACGTAATGGGGGGGTGTTATCTCTTTTGTCAAAAATCACCTGTTTTTGCTTGAACATTAAATGCCTCCAAATGGTATTTAATTCACTTCCCGGGCCCCTGGAAGCATGAAAATCACTTTAAACATGCTAATTTTAGCTCTTAAACTGATGATCTACCTACAAATGTGAACTGACGTTCAAAAATAAAACATTTAAAAACGGACCATTTTTCACCTTTCTGAAGCATGACGTAATGGGGGGGTGTTATCTCTTTTGTCAAAAATCACCTGTTTTTGCTTGAACATTAAATGCCTCCAAATGGTATTTAATTCACTTCCCGGGATGAAGAAACACTTTTTGAGACCTCAGAGTGAGTAAATTGGCCATTTTCATGCACTTTTAACTGTTCCACAAATCTTGTGTTTAGGGCCCCTGGAAGCATGAAAATCATTTTAAACATGCTAATTTTAGCTCTTAAACTGATGATCTTCCTATTAATGTGAACTGACGTTCAAAAATAAAACATTTGAAAAAGGACAATTTTTCACCTTTCTGAAGCATGACGTAATGGGGGGGTGTTATCTCTTTTGTCAAAAATCACCTGTTTTTGCTTGAACATTAAATGCCTCCAAATGGTATTTAATTCACTTCCCGGGCCCCTGGAAGCATGAAAATCACTTTAAACATGCTAATTTTAGCTCTTAAACTGATGATCTACCTACAAATGTGAACTGACGTTCAAAAATAAAACATTTAAAAACGGACCATTTTTCACCTTTCTGAAGCTGACGTAATGGGGGGTGTTATCTCTTTTGTCAAAAATCACCTGTTTTTGCTTGAACAATAAATGCCTCCAAATGGTATTTAATTCACTTCCCGGGATGAAGAAACCCTTTTTGACACCTCAGAGTGAGTAAATTGGCCATTTTCATGTACTTTTAACTGTTCCACAAATCTTGTGTTATGGGCCCCTGGAAGCATGAAAATCACTTTAAACATGCTAATTTTAGCTCTTAAACTGATGTTCTACCTACAAATGTGAACTGACGTTCAAAAATAAAACATTTGAAAACGGACCATTTTTCACCTTTCTGAAGCATGACGTAATGCGGGGGTGTTATCTCTTTTGTCAAAAATCACCTGTTTTTGCTTGAACATTAAATGCCTCCAAATGGTATTTAATTCACTTCCCGGGATGAAGAAACACTTTTTGAGACCTCAGAGTGAGTAAATTGGCCATTTTCATGCACTTTTAACTGTTCCACAAATCTTGTGTTTAGGGCCCCTAGAAGCATGAAAATCATTTTAAACATGCTAATTTTAGCTCTTAAACTGATGATCTACCTATTAATGTGAACTGACGTTCAAAAATAAAACATTTGAAAAAGGACAATTTTTCACCTTTCTGAAGCATGACGTAATGGGGGGGTGTTATCTCTTTTGTCAAAAATCACCTGTTTTTGCTTGAACATTAAATGCCTCCAAATGGTATTTAATTCACTTCCCGGGCCCCTGGAAGCATGAAAATCACTTTAAACATGCTAATTTTAGCTCTTAAACTGATGATCTACCTACAAATGTGAACTGACGTTCAAAAATAAAACATTTAAAAACGGACCATTTTTCACCTTTCTGAAGCATGACGTAATGGGGGGGTGTTATCTCTTTTGTCAAAAATCACCTGTTTTTGCTTGAACATTAAATGCCTCCAAATGGTATTTAATTCACTTCCCGGGATGAAGAAACACTTTTTGAGACCTCAGAGTGAGTAAATTGGCCATTTTCATGCACTTTTAACTGTTCCACAAATCTTGTGTTTAGGGCACCTGGAAGCATGAAAATCACTTTAAACATGCAAATTTTAGCTCTTAAACTGATGATCTACCTACAAATGTGAACTGACGTTCAAAAATAAAACATTTGAAAACGGACCATTTTTCACCTTTCTGAAGCATGACGTAATGGGGGGGTGTTATCTCTTTTGTCAAAAATCACCTGTTTTTGCTTGAACATTAAATGCCTCCAAATGGTATTTAATTCACTTCCCGGGATGAAGAAACCCTTTTTGACACCTCAGAGTGAGTAAATTGGCCAATTTCATGCACTTTTAACTGTTCCACAAATCTTGTGTTATGGGCCAATGGAAGCATGAAAATCACTTTAAACATGCTAATTTTAGCTCTTAAACTGATGATCTACCTACAAATGTGAACTGACGTTCAAAAATAAAACATTTGAAAACGGACCATTTTTCACCTTTCTGAAGCATGACGTAATGGGGGGGTGTTATCTCTTTTGTCAAAAATCACCTGTTTTTGCTTGAACATTAAATGCCTCCAAATGGTATTTAATTCACTTCCCGGGATGAAGAAACACTTTTTGAGACCTCAGAGTGAGTAAATTGGCCATTTTCATGCACTTTTAACTGTTCCACAAATCTTGTGTTTAGGGCCCCTGGAAGCATAAAAATCACTTTAAACATGCAAATTTTAGCTCTTAAACTGATGATCTACCTACAAATGTGAACTGACGTTCAAAAATAAAACATTTGAAAACGGACCATTTTTCACCTTTCTGAAGCATGACGTAATGGGGGGGTGTTATCTCTTTTGTCAAAAATCACCTGTTTTTGCTTGAACATTAAATGCCTCCAAATGGTATTTAATTAACTTCCAGGGCCCCTGGAAGCATGAAAATCACTTTAAACATGCTAATTTTAGCTCTTAAACTGATGATCTACCTACAAATGTGAACTGACGTTCAAAAATAAAACATTTGAAAACGGACCACTTTTCACCTTTCTGAAGCATGACGTAATGGGGGGGGTGTTATCTCTTTTGTCAAAAATCACCTGTTTTTGCTTGAACATTAAATGCCTCCAAATGGTATTTAATTCACTTCCCGGGATGAAGAAACACTTTTTGAGACCTCAGAGTGAGTAAATTGGCCATTTTCATGCACTTTTAACTGTTCCACAAATCTTGTGTTTAGGGCCCCTGGAAGCATGAAAATCATTTTAAACATGCTAATTTTAGCTCTTAAACTGATGATCTACCTATTAATGTGAACTGACGTTCAAAAATAAAACATTTGAAAAAGGACAATTTTTCACCTTTCTGAAGCATGACGTAATGGGGGGGTGTTATCTCTTTTGTCAAAAATCACCTGTTTTTGCTTGAACATTAAATGCCTCCAAATGGTATTTAATTCACTTCCCGGGCCCCTGGAAGCATGAAAATCACTTTAAACATGCTAATTTTAGCTCTTAAACTGATGATCTACCTACAAATGTGAACTGACGTTCAAAAATAAAACATTTAAAAACGGACCATTTTTCACCTTTCTGAAGCATGACGTAATGGGGGGGTGTTATCTCTTTTGTCAAAAATCACCTGTTTTTGCTTGAACATTAAATGCCTCCAAATGGTATTTAATTCACTTCCCGGGATGAAGAAACACTTTTTGAGACCTCAGAGTGAGTAAATTGGCCATTTTCATGCACTTTTAACTGTTCCACAAATCTTGTGTTTAGGGCCCCTGGAAGCATGAAAATCACTTTAAACATGCAAATTTTAGCTCTTAAACTGATGATCTACCTACAAATGTGAACTGACGTTCAAAAATAAAACATTTGAAAACGGACCATTTTTCACCTTTCTGAAGCATGACGTAATGGGGGGGTGTTATCTCTTTTGTCAAAAATCACCTGTTTTTGCTTGAACATTAAATGCCTCCAAATGGTATTTAATTCACTTCCCGGGATGAAGAAACCCTTTTTGACACCTCAGAGTGAGTAAATTGGCCATTTTCATGCACTTTTAACTGTTCCACAAATCTTGTGTTATGGGCCAATGGAAGCATGAAAATCACTTTAAACATGCTAATTTTAGCTCTTAAACTGATGATCTACCTACAAATGTGAACTGACGTTCAAAAATAAAACATTTGAAAACGGACCATTTTTCACCTTTCTGAAGCATGACGTAATGGGGGGGTGTTATCTCTTTTGTCAAAAATCACCTGTTTTTGCTTGAACATTAAATGCCTCCAAATGGTATTTAATTCACTTCCCGGGATGAAGAAACACTTTTTGAGACCTCAGAGTGAGTAAATTGGCCATTTTCATGCACTTTTAACTGTTCCACAAATCTTGTGTTTAGGGCCCCTGGAAGCATAAAAATCACTTTAAACATGCAAATTTTAGCTCTTAAACTGATGATCTACCTACAAATGTGAACTGACGTTCAAAAATAAAACATTTGAAAACGGACCATTTTTCACCTTTCTGAAGCATGACGTAATGGGGGGGTGTTATCTCTTTTGTCAAAAATCACCTGTTTTTGCTTGAACATTAAATGCCTCCAAATGGTATTTAATTAACTTCCCGGGCCCCTGGAAGCATGAAAATCACTTTAAACATGCTAATTTTAGCTCTTAAACTGATGATCTACCTACAAATGTGAACTGACGTTCAAAAATAAAACATTTGAAAACGGACCACTTTTCACCTTTCTGAAGCATGACGTAATGGGGGGGTGTTATCTCTTTTGTCAAAAATCACCTGTTTTTGCTTGAACATTAAATTCCTCCAAATGGTATTTAATTCACTTCCCGGGATGAAGAAACACTTTTTGAGACCTCAGAGTGAGTAAATTGGCCATTTTCATGCACTTTTAACTGTTCCACAAATCTTGTGTTTAGGGCCCCTGGAAGCATGAAAATCATTTTAAACATGCTAATTTTAGCTCTTAAACTGATGATCTACCTATTAATGTGAACTGACGTTCAAAAATAAAACATTTGAAAAAGGACAATTTTTCACCTTTCTGAAGCATGACGTAATGGGGGGGTGTTATCTCTTTTGTCAAAAATCACCTGTTTTTGCTTGAACATTAAATGCCTCCAAATGGTATTTAATTCACTTCCCGGGCCCCTGGAAGCATGAAAATCACTTTAAACATGCTAATTTTAGCTCTTAAACTGATGATCTACCTACAAATGTGAACTGACGTTCAAAAATAAAACATTTAAAAACGGACCATTTTTCACCTTTCTGAAGCATGACGTAATGGGGGGTGTTATCTCTTTTGTCAAAAATCACCTGTTTTTGCTTGAACATTAAATGCCTCCAAATGGTATTTAATTCACTTCCCGGGATGAAGAAACACTTTTTGAGACCTCAGAGTGAGTAAATTGGCCATTTTCATGCACTTTTAACTGTTCCACAAATCTTGTGTTTAGGGCCCCTGGAAGCATGAAAATCACTTTAAACATGCAAATTTTAGCTCTTAAACTGATGATCTACCTACAAATGTGAACTGACGTTCAAAAATAAAACATTTGAAAACGGACCATTTTTCACCTTTCTGAAGCATGACGTAATGGGGGGGTGTTATCTCTTTTGTCAAAAATCACCTGTTTTTGCTTGAACATTAAATGCCTCCAAATGGTATTTAATTCACTTCCCGGGATGAAGAAACCCTTTTTGACACCTCAGAGTGAGTAAATTGGCCATTTTCATGCACTTTTAACTGTTCCACAAATCTTGTGTTATGGGCCAATGGAAGCATGAAAATCACTTTAAACATGCTAATTTTAGCTCTTAAACTGATGATCTACCTACAAATGTGAACTGACGTTCAAAAATAAAACATTTGAAAACGGACCATTTTTCACCTTTCTGAAGCATGACGTAATGGGGGGGTGTTATCTCTTTTGTCAAAAATCACCTGTTTTTGCTTGAACATTAAATGCCTCCAAATGGTATTTAATTCACTTCCCGGGATGAAGAAACACTTTTTGAGACCTCAGAGTGAGTAAATTGGCCATTTTCATGCACTTTTAACTGTTCCACAAATCTTGTGTTTAGGGCCCCTGGAAGCATAAAAATCACTTTAAACATGCAAATTTTAGCTCTTAAACTGATGATCTACCTACAAATGTGAACTGACGTTCAAAAATAAAACATTTGAAAACGGACCATTTTTCACCTTTCTGAAGCATGACGTAATGGGGGGGTGTTATCTCTTTTGTCAAAAATCACCTGTTTTTGCTTGAACATTAAATGCCTCCAAATGGTATTTAATTAACTTCCCGGGCCCCTGGAAGCATGAAAATCACTTTAAACATGCTAATTTTAGCTCTTAAACTGATGATCTACCTACAAATGTGAACTGACGTTCAAAAATAAAACATTTGAAAACGGACCACTTTTCACCTTTCTGAAGCATGACGTAATGGGGGGGTGTTATCTCTTTTGTCAAAAATCACCTGTTTTTGCTTGAACATTAAATGCCTCCAAATGGTATTTAATTCACTTCCCGGGATGAAGAAACACTTTTTGAGACCTCAGAGTGAGTAAATTGGCCATTTTCATGCACTTTTAACTGTTCCACAAATCTTGTGTTTAGGGCCCCTGGAAGCATGAAAATCACTTTAAACATGCTAATTTTTAGCTCTTAAACTGATGATCTACCTACAAATGTGAACTGACGTTCAAAAATAAAACATTTGAAAATGGACCATTTTTCACCTTTCTGAAGCATGACGTAATGGGGGGGTGTTATCTCTTTTGTCAAAAATCACCTGTTTTTGCTTGAACATTAAATGCCTCCAAATGGTATTTAATTCACCTCCCGGGCCCCTGGAAGCATGAAAATCACTTTAAACATGCTAATTTTAGCTCTTAAACTGATGATCTACCTACAAATGTGAACTGACGTTCAAAAATAAAACATTTGAAAACGGACCATTTTTCACCTTTCTGAAGCATGACGTAATGGGGGGGTGTTATCTCTTTTGTCAAAAATCACCTGATTTTGCTTGAACATTAAATGCCTCCAAATGGTATTTAATTCACTTCCCGGGCCTCTGGAAGCATGAAATTCACTTTAAACATGCTAATTTTAGCTCTTAAACTGATGATCTACCTACAAATGTGAACTGACGTTCAAAAATAAAAACATTTGAAAACGGACCATTTTTCACCTTTCTGAAGCATGACGTAATGGGGGGTGTTATCTCTTTTGTCAAAAATCACCTGTTTTTGCTTGAACATTAAATGCCTCCAAATGGTATTTAATTCACTTCCCGGGCCCCTGGAAGCATGAAAATCACTTTAAACATGCTAATTTTAGCTCTTAAACTGATGATCTACCTACAAATGTGAACTGACGTTCAAAAATAAAACATTTGAAAACGGACCATTTTTCACCTTTCTGAAGCATGACGTAATGGGGGGTGTTATCTCTTTTGTCAAAAGTCACCTGTTTTTGCTTGAACATTAAATGCCTCCAAATGGTATTTAATTCACTTCCCGGGCCCCTGGAAGCATGAAAATCACTTTAACATGCTAATTTTAGCTCTTAAACTGATGATCTACCTACAAATGTGAACTGACGTTCAAAAATAAAACATTTGAAAACGGACCATTTTTCACCTTTCTGAAGCATGACGTAATGGGGGGGTGTTATCTCTTTTGTCAAAAATCACCTGTTTTTGCTTGAACATTAAATGCCTCCAAATGGTATTTAATTCACTTCCCGGGATGAAGAAACCCTTTTTGACACCTCAGAGTGAGTAAATTGGCCATTTTCATGCACTTTTAACTGTTCCACAAATCTTGCGTTTAGGGCCCCTGGAAGCATGAAAATCACTTTAAACATGCTAATTTTAGCTCTTAAACTGATGATCTACCTACAAATGTGAACTGACGTTCAAAAATAAAACATTTGAAAACGGACCATTTTTCACCTTTCTGAAGCATGACGTAATGGGGGGGTGTTATCTCTTTTGTCAAAAATCACCTGTTTTTGCTTGAACATTAAATGCCTCCAAATGGTATTTAATTCACTTCCTGGGATGAAGAAACACTTTTTGAGACCTGATAGTGAGTAAATTGGCCATTTTCATGCACTTATAACTGTTCCACAAATCTTGTGTTTAGGGCCCCTGGAAGCATGAAAATCACTTTAAACATGCTAATTTTAGCTCTTAAACTGATGATCTACCTACAAATGTGAACTGACGTTCAAAAATAAAACATTTGAAAACGGACCATTTTTCACCTTTCTGAAGCATGACGTAATGGGGGGGTGTTATCTCTTTTGTCAAAAATCACCTGTTTTTGCTTGAACATTAAATGCCTCCAAATGGTATTTAATTCACCTTCCGGGCCTCTGGAAGCATGAAAATCACTTTAAACATGCTAATTTTAGCTCTTAAACTGATGATCTACCTACAAATGTGAACTGACGTTCAAAAATAAAACATTTGAAAACGGACCATTTTTCACCTTTCTGAAGCATGACGTAATGGGGGGGTGTTATCTCTTTTGTCAAAAATCACCTGATTTTGCTTGAACATTAAATGCCTCCAAATGGTATTTAATTCACTTCCCGGGCCTCTGGAAGCATGAAATTCACTTTAAACATGCTAATTTTAGCTCTTAAACTGATGATCTACCTACAAATGTGAACTGACGTTCAAAAATAAAACATTTGAAAACGGACCATTTTTCACCTTTCTGAAGCATGACGTAATGGGGGGTGTTATCTCTTTTGTCAAAAATCACCTGTTTTTGCTTGAACATTAAATGCCTCCAAATGGTATTTAATTCACTTCCCGGGCCCCTGGAAGCATGAAAATCACTTTAAACATGCTAATTTTAGCTCTTAAACTGATGATCTACCTACAAATGTGAACTGACGTTCAAAAATAAAACATTTGAAAACGGACCATTTTTCACCTTTCTGAAGCATGACGTAATGGGGGGTGTTATCTCTTTTGTCAAAAGTCACCTGTTTTTGCTTGAACATTAAATGCCTCCAAATGGTATTTAATTCACTTCCCGGGCCCCTGGAAGCATGAAAATCACTTTAAACATGCTAATTTTAGCTCTTAAACTGATGATCTACCTACAAATGTGAACTGACGTTCAAAAATAAAACATTTGAAAACGGACCATTTTTCACCTTTCTGAAGCATGACGTAATGGGGGGGTGTTATCTCTTTTGTCAAAAATCACCTGTTTTTGCTTGAACATTAAATGCCTCCAAATGGTATTTAATTCACTTCCCGGGATGAAGAAACCCTTTTTGACACCTCAGAGTGAGTAAATTGGCCATTTTCATGCACTTTTAACTGTTCCACAAATCTTGCGTTTAGGGCCCCTGGAAGCATGAAAATCACTTTAAACATGCTAATTTTAGCTCTTAAACTGATGATCTACCTACAAATGTGAACTGACGTTCAAAAATAAAACATTTGAAAACGGACCATTTTTCACCTTTCTGAAGCATGACGTAATGGGGGGGTGTTATCTCT